>NW_027508014.1:0-60333 GCF_051348905.1 Ranitomeya variabilis | reverse complement strand
TAGCCAAGCCTTGTCTTTGGCCCGGAAATCCATGTCCCAGAAGAACAAAAAGCCTGTGCAAAACACAGCAAGAATACAACATAACACCTTCACAAGACACATGCCCACATCAAATTCATTACATATAATAGAAAATACTATATTGTATTGTGGGCCAACTAATAGGATGTTGTGGGGTAATCGCAACTTTATGATACAAAAAACCGCAGCAAACATGCGATCCAAAACACACCCACTACGACACAGCACTACGACATTCTTCAATTCAGCAGAGACGAGAACTTATGAGATCAGAAAACATATTACATGCACGTCCCGATATGTAGTTTACTTTGCTTTATGTCCTTGTAAATTGATCTACATTGGGATGACTTCTCGCCAATTGAAGGTGCGTATTCGTGAGCACGTGTTGGGGATCCAGGAGGCGGCCGATCATGATGATGTAACCACGCTTAGGACATTACCACAGCATTTCAAACAATTCCATGGGTGTGACAGCTCTTTGCTGATAAGGGGAATTGATATGATCACCCCGAATATTCGGGGGGGTGGCCTGAAACAAAAATTATCATGCTGTGAGACAAGATGGATCTGGGCATTGGACACCGTCTATCCAAAAGGGCTAAACGAAACAATCAGTTTTGTTCCATTCTTGTAGTGGAACTGGTCTTTCTCGTTTCTCAATGATTATTCATTTACACATGTTTGTCACTTTCTATGGTTTTAATATTATTTTATTCTTCTTACCCAGTACCCACCACCTTTTGTTGTTTTTCCACTGGTAGTTTTCCTGGATGATGGGAATTCTGGACATATGAATTTTTCTCTTCCATCTGGCAT
Organism: Ranitomeya variabilis; assembly: GCF_051348905.1. Classification (NCBI taxonomy): domain Eukaryota; kingdom Metazoa; phylum Chordata; class Amphibia; order Anura; family Dendrobatidae; genus Ranitomeya; species Ranitomeya variabilis. The sequence goes on along the minus strand of NW_027508014.1, from coordinate 59,493 downwards.
TTTAAGACTACAAGAAATCGGATGCTGATGAATCATCATATATTCACCTGTTGGGAATAATATAGCCTATTACTATTTCATATGGACTTATTTTAGTATTAAATATGTTATATTATATTTCTTATTATGATGTTTTCTTTTTCTTGTCAGTGTCCGTTGGTAATTTCTTATCATTGATGTTCTATTATGCATATCAATTGTTTCGAATGCTTATACTGTATGTCCCACCCCTGTAGTTCAGCTTATACTATATTGACTAAATTGTTTTGTGCCATTTCTTATGATCACCATGATGATATTTGTATTCTTTTTATTGCCTTGTATTGCTGCATATACTTACCAGATTTGCTTTTTTCATCTGATTTATGATCGCCGCGCAGCTGCCATATTATCCTTTCTCCACATTGCGGCACTGCATCTAGCTTGTACGCATGCGTGCTACAGGCCCCTGTACGCTTGTCGGCTTCCGGCATCTCAGTTGCCATGGTGTTCTCACGCAGTGCGCGTGACGCCGGCGCCGACTTGTGTCTTAGGCCACCGTAGCTACGCACGCGTCACATTAAGCAGACGGCGTGTCGCTAGGATGTGATGTAGATACATCACATGATCTATATATTACGTACGCGGGCAGCAAACATAGGCGTGATTTGTTGATCTATCATGATTGGTGCAGAATGATCATGTGACCACATGGTAACTTATTATTGGTGGTTGGTCTCTTTTTATACTTACCCCGTTCCCCTATCACATTACCCCTTGAAAAAGGCCATCACGCCGAAACGCGCGTCGGGGCGGGTGCACGCTGTGGTGGGATTGATTCCTGCGTGGTCCAGGTAAATTGTATATTATATGTTTTACAACTATTCAGGAAATGTTAGTATAGTTGCCTGTGACGTCAGCGTAGAGGATCATATTGTCTGCATATACTTCGAGCATGAATTACTTTGTATTCCTCTGCATATTCAATGCCATTTTCATGGCGTGCACCCTTGCGTTTCCAAACATGTGTGAAACGGTATGAGCCTTGCTTCCCCTATGTCTCCTATCCTGACAATTTTCTAAGTAAAGTCTTTTTATATTTATTAATATAACAAATTCTCTTGGGTGTGTTATTGATCGCGTGTTTGCTGTGGTTTTTTGTATCATAAAGTTGCGATTACCCCACAACATCCTATTATTTGGCCCACAATACAATATAGTATTTTCTATTATATGTAATGAATTTGATGTGGGCATGTGTCTTGTGAAGGTGTTACATTGTCCAAAATGCAAACTTAAAGATTCCGACATACTACATGGATTGTGGAGTTGCCCTTAAGTACAAGAATTCTGGAAAGACAAAGCGTATATTGGAAAATACGAGTGTTCTTCTATGTCTGTTACCATTTCTTTTCCATTACTGGAGAAGGAAAAACTAACCCCCAATATTCCATACAATCTGTTTAATTGCCAAAAGATGCTTCTTACAATATTAGTTTTCTGAATCTATTCCAAATTGGAGAGAGACAATCGGCGAAGTGACGGCGATATTCCATCTGGAAAGGATGAAAGCAGCCCGTGATAAGGAGAGATATGGAAAATTGCTTATGATAAAGTGAAAAGACTTTGTACTCAGTTATTATAAAAAGGAGGAACTTCATAAAATCATGAGGCCCATTGACCAGACAAGTTCGTATTTACTTTAAGACTTTTGTGGAACATTGGGGAACTTAAATATAATTGATCCAAATGTGGAGGGAAAAGGGGGGAGAGATACCGGCTAACAGAACATTGTATAGAGATTAAATAAGGAAGTGCAACATCCGAGGGGTTACTGTGGTCAAGAGAATGATAGGATAGAAGTGAACACTGGAAATATAAATAGTATAGCCTGCCTGTCTGGGTGGCGGGAGGAAGTTAGGGAATTATATGTTTGCTTATTTTATTTTTCAATTACTCCGTTTGGGATCCTTCCATTTTGAAAATGGAAGAAAGGAAACTAAATCTGAGAGTTTGTAAACTAAGTGTATATAATTTTATTATTTCATTATAGATGTTAAAAATCAATAAAAAGCAATTTTGTAAAAAAAAAATTGCTTTTTGTTCAGCAATGGAACCTTGAGTGGTGAGCCTGCATACAGACCATGGAGGTTGAGTGCATGCCTTACAGTTTTCTTTATAACAATTGTAGCTGCTCATTCCAGGTCTGTCTGTAGCTCTCCTCAGGTAATCCTTGGCTCTTGGAAAAAATGTTGTCTAAAACCTGGTCATGGCCGATTTATGGTAAATAATGTTCTTTCAATTACCAGACTACTGCCACAACAGTACTCACTAGAACCTTCAGTAGTTTAGAAATGTTTCTGTAACCAATCCCATGAGTATATTTTGCAAGAATAAGGTTGCAAAGGTCTTGAGACAGCTCACTGGTTTTACCCATCATGAGATTTTTTTGTGTGTGACATTCTGGTGAGGATTTCATGTCAATAGTATATTTCATGTCAAACAGAACTTAATATTTAGTACAGAAACCTTTGTTTGCAATTACAGAGGTCAGACGTTTCCCATAGTTATTGATCAAGTATACACACACTGCAGCAGGGATTTTGGCCCACTCCTCCATACAGATCTCCAGTTAGTTCAAGTTTCAGGGCTGTCACAGGGCAACATTGAAGGGAACCTGTCACCTGAATTTGGCAGGACAGGTTGTGGTCATATGGGCGGGGTTTTCGGGTTTTTGTTTCACCCTTTCCTTACCCCCTGGCTGCATGCTGGCCGCAATATTGGGTTGAAGTTCATGCTGTGTCCTCCGTAGTACACACCTGCGCAAGGCAAGTTTTTCTGGAGACTGGCTAGGCCACTCCAGGACTTTGAAATGCTTCTTACAAAGCCACTTTTAGGTGCCACGGCTGTGTGTTTGGGTTCAGTGTCATGCTGGAAGACCCAGCCATGACCCACCTTCAATGCTTTTACTGAGGAAAAGAGGTTGTTCGCCACAATCTTATGATACATGACCCCATTCATCCTCCCTTCAATATGGTGCAGTCATCGGATTTCTTTTGCAGAAAAGCACCATGAGGTTTCCCATATCATGCTTCATGGTTGGCATGTACTCATTCTTCTCACTCAAAACATGGAGTGGAAGTTATACCACAAAGTTATATTTTGTTCTCATCTGACCACATGACCTTCTCCCATGCTTCCTGTGGATCATCCACATGGTCACTGACAGGTTTCCAACGGGCCTGGACTTGTGCCGGAGTGAGCAGGGGGAACTTGCATGCCCTGCAGGATTTTAATCTATGACAGCATAGTATGTTACTGACAGTAAGTTTGAGACTGTAGTCCCAGCTCTTTTTAGGTCTTTGATCAGGTCCTGCTATTTAGTTCTGGGCTAATTCCTGACTTTTCTTAGAATCATACTTACCCTTTGAGATGAGATCTTGCACGGAGCCCCAAATAGAGGAAGATTGACAGTGATCTTGTGTTTCTTCTATTTTCTAATAATTGCACCAAGGGTTGTTGCCTTCTCACCAAGCAGCTTGCCTATCGTCCCATGCAAGTCTTGTGCAGGTCTACCCTGGAGCCCATCCCAGTCTTGTGCAGGTCTACAATTTTTTCCCTGGTGTCCTTAGACAGTTTTTTGTTCTTGGCCTTGGTGGAGAGCTTGGAGTGTGATTGAGTGTGGGGACAAGGGTCTTCTATACAGGTAATGATTTCAAACAGGTGCAATTAATACAGGTAATGAGTGAGGAGTAGGAGAGCTTCTTAATGAAAAACTAACAGGTCTGTGAGAGAGAATTCTTGCTGGTTGGTAAGTGATCAAATACCGTATTTTTCAGACTATAAGATGCACTTTTTCCTCCAAAAACGTGGAGGAAAATGGGGAGTGCGTATTATAGTCTGGATGTACCGGCTCAGATTGTGTTGGGGAGGTGGGTGAGTGGCATCAGGGGAGCAGCGGGTCACAGGAGGCTGGAGCCGGCTGCTGTGGCTAACTCCTGTGCGCACTGCTAAAGAGAAATGAATATTCACTGCATTCCACGCCCATGGATGTGGAGGGCAATGAATATTTACTCTTTAATAGTATCTTGGTATGATTGGCCCCCAACCCCGGTCTTGGTAAGCATGGCCCCCACCCCCATCTTGTCCTAGTATGCAAGGCCCCATCCTTATTCTGGTATGATTGGCCCCCCAGCCTGGTCCTGGTATGCATGGTCCCATCAGAAAACATAAAAAAACCCCAAATCATTACACTTACATTCCCGGCACTCCCTGAAAGCATTTTGTTCCGATGCCAGCAGGTGCTTTATGCTTGTAAGCAGCGCAGCTTGCAAGCTAAAGGGCAGTTGCCGTAATACTCATTGCTCTGCACACCGGGACTATGTGTGTGGTGGGAAGTGAGTATTCATTGGTCTTCAGTAGCGTTCACAGTGTCAGCCGCCGGCTTCCAGCTGCTGCCGGGCAGCCACGTGTGCCACTACTTAAGAGAAATGTATACTCACCTCTCTCCACGCCCAGAGAAGTGAATATTCATTTATCTTAAGCAGGAAGGCTCTGGCTGACACTGCACTACTGAAGAGCAATAAATACTCACTGCTCTCTGCGCACACAGTCTCGGCGTGCAAAGCAGTGAGTATTCTGGCAGCTGTGCTCTGCTTATGAGCTCCCTGACATGCGCTGCTTACAAGCATAAAGCAGCTGCTGGCACCGGAACAAGATGCGGCGAGGGGGCACAGGGAATGTAAGTGAAATTATTTATTTTTTTATGTTTTATGATGGGGCCATTCATACCAGGATGGGGGTGGGGCCAATCATAATAATAATAATATTTATTTATATAGCTTCAACATATTCCGCAACGCTTTACAGTTTAACAGTTTCAAACACAACAGTCATAAGTAACAATGTTAACAATACAATAATTAAAGCAAAATAAGACGACCCTACTCATGAGAGCTTACAATCTACAATGAGGTGGGGGAGATACAAAGTACAGGTGTGTACTTACAATGATGTATTTACAAGGATGGTCCAAACATCTTCAGGGGGTGGGGGATAGATGGAAGTAGTGAATGGGCTACCCACACACACACATAAAATGACTGATTAGTGAACGTGATAGGCCGCTCTGAACAAATGTGTTTTGAGGGAGCACCTAAAACTATGCAAATTGCAGAAGGTCCTAATATCTAGCATTCCAGAGGATTAGCGCAGGAATGGGAGGTACGGATCAGTGCAGAGGTTAGTCGAAAGTCGTTTGCAGAGCTCAGTGGTCGGTTAGGCCGATAGACCAAAATGAGGGAGGAGATGTAAGGGGGTGCTGCACTGTGTAGAGCTTTTGTGGGTCAGAACAAGTACTTTGAGTTGGATTCTATAATGTATGGGCAGCCAGTGTAATGACTGGCGGAGCGGACACGCCTGAATACCGATTAGCTAGATGGACAACCCTGGCTGCTGCATTAAGGATAGACTGGGACCATGCATACCAGAATAAGGTTGGGGACATGCATACTAGGATGAGATGGGGGACCTGCATACCAGAATAGGGGTGGGGCCACACATAATAGGATGAGATGGGGGCTCTGCATAACAGGATAGGAATTGGGGCCATGAATACTAGGACAAGATAGAACCCTGAATACCAGGATAGGGATTAGGCCATGCATACTAGGATGAGATTGGGGCCCTGCATACCAGGATAGAAATGAGGATGATCATTCCTGCCAGGATAGGGATGAGAGATCCATGCATACCAAGATAGGGACGAGAGGGCCATGCATACCAGAGTAGGGATGAGGGGACCATGTGTGTCACGGTTCCCACCGTGCTGCCAACAATATGTCACGGATCCCAACAATATGTCAGGCATCCCGGATACCTTGATAACAAGGGGGTTGTTTGATTTCCCCTGGTTCCTTCCGAAGGGGATTTAGCTACATCCCACTTCCCAGTTCCGGTTTGGAACTTGCAGCTCTCGGGCGCCCCCTTTATCTTCAGGTCAGATCAGGTACTGCACCCAGGGTAATTAGTCGCCAGAAAGGCTGCCTGCTATGTACTGGCTATTGGGCACACTGCAGCGAGGACGATATAACTACTCCCACTCAGGCTGGAACAATAATTATCAATGCCGCTGGTCACTGCAAAGACGCCCAATTGCACAGAACTAGGTCGCTGCAACTAGCTCCGATTTTCACCAAAGGTTAACGGGTCTGGAGCCAACCTAAATCAGTAGCGTTATTCACCTCAGAGGACACACAGTCGTATAGAGCATGAAGAGACAAGCTAGTAAAATTATATATTTTACTCCATAAAAGATAGGCAGTATTTACAAAAATATTAAAAAGATATTATAAAGAAGACGAATCATGTGTATATCACAATTACAAATAAAAAGTGATTAACAGTGAAAATTGACATACAATTCTTTTATATCATTCAATGGTATGCCATATACTGGCAGGGGGAGGGGACCTTCCCCACTTATTCTCACGTCAGATTGCACAGCCTGTTGTAGCTGAATCCCCAGCAAAAGACACTGCCAGAATCCTGCTTTACACAGATATTCCCTGCCTAAAGCCCAGGCACTCCCCCCTGTGGTGACATACTTAGGGGCTGAAACCTCCCCTTTTCTTACAATATGAAAACTATTTTTTATACATAATTTGCTGTGTGAACCTCACATAAGTATGACACGATGCTCATGATGTTTCCCACTTCAGGGGCGTTCTGTTAAGTGTAAATAAGGAGCCATTACATGAACTGCTTAAGGAGAAATCCACACTTTGCACTCATTGCGCCTAGCTGCTTGCGCTTTAAGTGGCCGATAGTCCGGATGTCCATCGGTAGACCTATGTAATTTGTATAGTTCCAGCCCAAATCAGTGCCGCGATATGTAACTTTAATAGAACAAAGAAACTCATGTCTTACACCAGTTCCAACTAGTACTAGATGGGAGGAGGGAGGAGTGAGCAGCCTTCGCAGAAACTGCTATTTGCCGGGGGCAATAAAAATTCTTCACACACACAGGCAACCAGCAGAGAAAAGAGAGGGGGGTCAGCATAACCCGCAGCGTGTGTCTTGTAAAGCTAGGCAGACTCAAACATGGCATATTCAGATTATCGTGACAATGTATATCAGGATGTGGATGAGGGGACCATATACCAGGATAGGAGATATTAAGCACAAAATTTACCACATTTTTTGCTTCAGTTTTTATTTCCCTAATTTCCTCCTTTAAAACCTAGGTGAGTCTTATGGTCCGGTGCGTCTTATAGTCCGAAAAATACGGTATTTATTGCAATAAAATGCAATTTAACCCCTTCATGACCCAGCCTATTTTGACCTTAATGACCAGGCAGTTTTTTGCAATTCTGACCAGTGTCCCTTTATGAGGTAATAACTCAGGAACGCTTCAACGGATCCTAGCGGTTCTGAGATTTTTTTTTCATGACATATTGGGCTTCATGTTAGTGGTAAATTTAGGTTGATAATTTTTGCGTTTGTGAAAAAAATGGAAATTTGGCTAAAATTTTGAAAATTTCACAATTTTCAAATTTTGAATTTTTATTCTGTTAAATGAGAGTTATGTGACACAAAATAGTCAATAAACAACATTACTCACATGTCTACTTTACATCAGCACAATTTTGGAAACAAAATTGTTTTTTGCTAGGAAATTATAAGGGTTAAAATTTGACCAGCGATTTCTCATTTGTACAACGAAATTTACAAAACCATTTTTTTAGGGACCTCCTCACATTTGAAGTCAGTTTGAGAGGTCTATATGGCTGAAAATACCCAAAAGTGACACCATTCTAAAAACTGCACCACTCAAGGTGCTCAAAACCACATTCAAGAAGTTTATTGACAGTTCAGGTGCTTCACAGCAGCAGAAGCAACATGGAAGGAAAAAATGAACATTTAACTTTTTAGTCACAAAAATAATATTTTAGCAACAATTTTTTTATTTTCCCAAGGGTAAAAAGAGAAACTGGACTCCAAACGTTATTGTACAATTTGTCCTGAGTACACCGATACCTCATATGTGGTCACAAACCACTGTTTGGGCACACAGTAGGACTTGGAAGGGAAGGAGCACCATTTGACTTTTTCAATGAAAAATTAGCTCCAATCGTTAGCGAACACCATGTCGCGTTTCGAGAGCCCCTGTGTGCCTAAACATTGGAGCTCCCCCACAGGTGACCCCATTTTGGAAACTAAACCTCCCATGGAACTAATCTAGAAGTGCGGTGACCACTTTAAACCCCCAAGTGCTTCACAGAAGTTTATAACGCAGAGCCGTGAAAATAAAAAATCATTTTTCTTTCCTCAAAAATTTTTAGCTTGCAATTTTTTATTTTCACAAGATTAGCAGGAGAAATTGGACCACAATAGTTGTTGCCCAGTTTGTTTTGAGTATGATGGTACCCGATATGTGGGGGTAAACCACTGTTTGGGCACACGTCGGGGCTCGGAAGGGAAGTAGTGACGTTTTGAAATGCAGACTTTGATGGAATGGTCTGCGGGCGTCAAGTTGCGTTTGAAGAGCCCTTGATGTGCCTAAACAGTAGAAACCCCCCCACAAGTGACCCCATTTTGGAAACTAGATCCCCAAGGAACTTATCTAGGTATGTGGTGAGCACTTTGAACCCCCAAGTGCTTCACAGAAGTTTACAATGCAGAGCTGTGAAAATAAAAAATCATTTTTCTTTCCTAAAAATTATGTTTTAGCAAGCAATTTTTTATTTTCACAAGGGTAACAGCAGAAATTGGACCCCAATATTTGTTGCCCAGTTTGTCTTGAGTACGCTGATACCCCATATGTGGGGGTAAACCACTGTTTGGGCACACGTCGGGGCTCGGAAGGGAGGAAGTACCATTTGACTTTTTGAACGCAAGATTGGCTGGAATCAATGGTGGCGCCATGTTGCGTTTGGAGACCCCTGATGTGCCTAAACAGTGGAAACCCCTCAATTCTAACTCCAACACACCCCTAACCCTAATCCCAACTCTAGCCATAACCCTAATCACAACCCTAACCCCAACACACCCCTAACCCTAATCCCAACCCTAACCGCAACCCTAACCCCAACACACCCCTAAGCCTAACCATCACCCTAACTACAAGCCTTATCTTAACCCTATTTCCAACCCTAGCCCTAATTCCAACCCTAACTAATTCCAACCCTAACTAATTCCAACCCTAAGGCTATGTGGCCACGTTGCGAATTTGTGTTAGATTTTGAAGTACCACCCCCCTGTCCCTGCAGATCGGGTGAAATTGGAGTTAACCCTTTCACCCGATTTGCAGGGACGCGATCCCTCCATTACGCCACATAGGCATCACAGGTCGGATTGGCACTGACTTTCATGACGCCTACGTGGCGTCAGGTCAGGAAGGGGTTAATTATGCAAAAATCATACAATGTTATTTCCTGGCTTTTATTTTTAGATTCTGTCTCTTACAGTTGAAGTGTACCTACAAAATAAAAAAATTACAGACTTCATTCCTTGTAGCTGGAAAAACTTGCAAAAATCTGTATATTATCCAATAGTTATTTTCCCCATTGTATATATTTTCTCCATGTCAGAGCTATTTTTGACAGTCAAGAAAATACAATTTTCAAGTAATTCATTCTTTACACTCTAGGTATGATACTGACTTCTCGCTGTGTGGGACTTTTTTGTTTAAAAGGGTTGTTCTCTACTTGGACAATCACTTCTCAAGCCTTATGTTTGATCCTGTTAAAATAAAAATAATTATTCAAACCTTCCATGCCGATGCAGCTCCAGCAGTGTCAGCACTTGCATTCATGAAGCTCATGTGAGTTTGTCAGGTCATGTGAGCCCTGCGGCCAATCAGCGCTGATGTCACTGTCCCCAACTTCAAATCAAACAAAAGGAGGAAGTAGAGAGCAGTCGCAGCTCTGGTTTCCTGTTTATGTTCAATACTTCCGAAGGCGGGGACAGTGAAGATGGCACCGATTGGGCGCAGGGCTTGTGTACTGTAAGGCTATGTTCACACTGCGTTAGTGTGATCCGTTAAACGGACTACAGTACACCGTGGCATAACGCGGTGTAACGTAGTCTGTTAACGCCGCCATTACTTCCTATGGGTAGATGCATCGCTAGCGCACGTCCACAATGGGCGTGCGCTAGCGATGTGCCGTCATTGAGTGACGGACCCGAGACGCGGGCTGCAGCGTTTACGGGTCCGTCACTGCTAGCGCAGATGGAGCTAGCATATGCTCCATCTGCGCTAGCGCTGTGCCAAAGTCAGCACTTGCGTTAGCGCAGTCCGTTAGCGTATGCGCTGAAAAGACTGCACTAATGCAATGTGAACCTAGCCTAACAACCTCACATGAATCCTGACACCGCAGAATTGGAGCTGTCAAAGGAGCTGTGTATGAGTATTTTTGTTTTAAACGAGGCCAAACATAAGGAATGACAAGGTGTTGTCCTAGTAGTAAGACAACTGTTTAAGAAGTTACAATTTTTGGTTAAATATTTCCAACATTCTGAACATGAAAAAGGCTTCTCCCCTGTGCAACTTCTCTGATGTTTATTAACCTCTTTCTGACCTCGGACGGGACAGTACGTCTGAGGTCAGATACCGAGCTTTGATGCAGGGCTCCAGCGGTGAGCCCGCATCAAAGCCGGGACATGTCAGCTGTTTTGAACAGCTGACATGTGCCCGCAATAGCGGAGGGTGAAATCGCAATTCACCCGCCGCTATTAACTAGTTAAATGCCACTGTCAAACGCAGACAGCGGCATTTAACCGGCGCTTCCGGCCGGAAATGAGCGCATCGCTGACCCCCGTCACATGATCGGGGGTCAGCGATGCTTCTGAATAGTAACCATAGAGGTCCTTGAGACCTCTATAGTTACTGATCACCGGTAGCTGTGTCATAGCACACCTGCATTTCTGCTGCATAGCAGCGATCTGATGATCACTGCTATGTAGCAGAGACGATCGCGAGGTGCCAGCTTCTAGCCTCCTATGGAGGCTATTGAAGCATGGCAAAAGTAAAGAAAAAAAAAAAAAAAAAGTAAAAAAAATAAATAAAAAAGTTTAAATCACCTCCCTTTCGCCCCATTCAAATAAATCAATAAAAAATTAATCAAACCTACACATATTTGGCATCGCCACGTTCAGAATCGCCCGATCTATCAACACAAAAAAGCATTACGCTGATCGCTAAACAGGGTAGCGAGAAAAAAATTCGAAAACGCCAGAATTACAGTTTTTTGGTTGCCGCGACATTGCATTAAAATGCAATAACGGGCGATCAAAAGAACGTATCTGCACCGAAATGGTATCATTAAAAACGCCAGCTCGGCACACAAAACATTAGCCCTCACCCGACCCCAGATCATGAACAGTGGAGACGTTACAGGTATCGGAAAATGGCCAATTTTTTTCTTTTTTCTAGCAAAGTTTGGAATTTTTTTTCACCACATAGATAAAAAATAACCTAGTCATGTTAGGTGTCTATGAACTCGTAATGACCTGGAGAATCATAATGGCAGGTCAGTTTTAGCATTTAGTGAACATAGCAAAAAAGCCAAACAAAAAAAAGTGTGGGACTGCACTTTTTTTACAATTTCACCGCACTTGGAATTTTTTTCCCGTTTTCTAGTACACGACATGCTAAAACCAATGATGTTGTTCAAAAGTACAACTTGTTTCGCAAAAAATAAGCCCTGACATGGCCATATTGACGGAAAAATAAAAAAGTTATAGCTCTGGGAAGGAGGGGAGCGAAAAACAAACACGGAAAACCGGAAAATCCCAAGGTCATGAAGGGCTTAAAGAGATGAATTCAATGTAAAACATTTCCCACATTAGGAACAGGAAAAAGGCTTCTCCCCTGTGTGAATTCTTTGGTGCTTAACCAAATTTGATTTGTGTTTAAAACATTTCCCACATTCTAAACAGGAAAAAGGCTTCTCACCTGTGTGAGTTCTGTGGTGCTTAACCAAAGCTGATTTCTGTTGAAAACATTTCCCACATTCTGAACAGGAAAAAGGCTTCACTCCTGTGTGTAATCTCTGGTGGCTATCAAGATTCAATTTCCGATTAAAACATTTCCCACATTCTGAACATGAAAAAGGCTTCTCACCTGTGTGAGTTCTCTGGTGCTTAACCAAATCTGATTTGTGTTTAAAACATTTCCCACATTCTAAACAGGAAAAAGGCTTCACTCCTGAGTGAGTTCTCTGGTGCGTAACCAAATTTGATTTGTGCTTAAAACATTTCCCACATTCTGAACAGGAAAAAGGCTTCTCTCCTGTGTGGGTTTTCTTGTGTGCAACCAAAGATGATTTCTGATTAAAACATTTCCCACATTCTGAACATGAAAAAGGCTTCTCACCTGTGTGAGTTCTGTGGTGCTTAACCAAATCTGATTTGTGTTTAAAACATTTCCCACATTCTAAACAGGAAAAAGGCTTCACTCCTGAGTGAGTTCTCTGGTGCGTAACCAAATCTGATTTGTAGTTAAAACATTTCCCACATTCTAAACAGGAAAAAGGCTTCACTCCTGTGTGAGTTCTCTGGTGCGAAACCAAAGCAGATTTCTCTTTAAAACATTTCCCACATTCTGAACATGAAAAAGGCTTCTCACCTGTGTGAGTTCTGTGGTGCTTAACCAAAGCGGATTTCTGTTGAAAACATTTCCCACATTCTGAACAGGAAAAAGGCTTCACTCCTGTGTGGGTTTTCTTGTGTGCAACCAAAGATGATTTGTGGTTAAAACATTTCCCACATTCTGAACATGAAAAAGGCTTCTCACCTGTGTGAGTTCTCTGGTGCTTAACCAAATCTGATTTGTGGTTAAAACATTTCCCACACTCTGAACAGGAAAAAGGCTTCTCTCCTGTGTGTAATCTCTGGTGGCTATCAAGATTCACTTTCTGTTGAAAACATTTCCCACATTCTGAACAGGAAAAAGGCTTCTCACCTGTGTGAGTTCTCTGGTGTGTAACCAAAGCGGATTTCTGTTGAAAACATTTCCCACATTCTGAACAGGAAAAAGGCTTCTCTCCTGTGTGTAATCTCTGGTGGCTATCAAGATTCACTTTCCGATTAAAACATTTCCCACATTCTGAACAGGAAAAAGGCTTCTCACCTGTGTGAGTTCTCTGGTGTGTAACCAAAGCTGATTTCTGTTGAAAACATTTCCCACATTCTGAACAGGAAAAAGGCTTCTCACCTGTGTGAGTTCTCTGGTGTGTAACCAAAGCTGATTTCTGTTGAAAACATTTCCCACATTCTGAACAGGAAAAAGGCTTCACTCCTGTGTGTAATCTCTGGTGGCTATCAAGATTCACTTTCCGATTAAAACACTTCCCACATTCTGAACATGAAAAAGGCTTCTCCCCTGTGTGAGTTATTTGGTGCTTAACCAAATCTGATTTGTGGTTAAAACATTTCCCACATTCTGAACATGAAAAAGGCTTCTCACCTGTGTGAGTTCTCTGGTGCTTAACCAAATCTGATTTGTGGTTAAAACATTTCCCACACTCTGAACAGGAAAAAGGCTTCTCACCCGTGTGAGTTCTCTGGTGCGTAACCAAATTTGATTTGTGGTTAAAACATTTCCCACATACTGAACAGGAAAAAGGATTCTCTCCTGTGTGTAATCTCTGGTGGCTATCAAGATGCACTTTCCAATTAAAACATTTCCCACATTCTAAACATGAAAAAGGCTTCTCCCCTGTGTGAGTTCTTTGGTGTATAACAAGATTCCACTTCTGGTTAAAACATCTCCCACACTTGGAACAAGAAAATCTATTCTCTGCTGTGTGAATTTTTTGATGCTTAAGAAAAGATTCTTGGAGGGGAAAATGATTTCCATATTCTAAAAGTGAAAATGGTTTCTTTACTTCAGGACCAATTTGTTTTTTAATGCTTATTTTGTGACTTTGATTTTCCTTAGTAGTCGGTAATGAATCAGAAGACAGGACCTGTTTCAAAAGATCAGACGACAGATCTTTGCTGTGAAGGGATGATGGTATATCTGGAGTAATGGCATTCACTTCAATTGTATCCTGTGGGATCTCAAGATTATCTGATTTAAAAACTGAAGATGTCAGCTGCCCCTCTGATTGCCTGGTGCAGTCATCTGTTAAAAATAAAACCAATTAGTTTTCATTAAAAAAATCCTTGAATTTTACATATTTTAACATTTGTACGTAAACTATCCACAACATGACAAGTTATGTTGAATACGTAATTATTCACTAAGACAATGACAGCTCACAGTCTAATAGAAAACCTCATAGGATGAACCAGTAGAGCGTTGTGTTCAACTGATTGTCCATTCTGCCTCCGAAATATAGAGTAAAAAGTCACCAAACAATGTTATGTTGAGGAAAATTACACCAATAAACCTTCTACTCATCTCCCAAAAAAACAATTCCATACTCAGGTCCATCATCTGTCAGTGAAAAACAGGTTTCTACATTACAAGTGGCTCAAAGGCTCTTGAAAAGCACCATGGCTTCAATACACCAATCCAGCAATATCCGCTCTCCCAAAGTCAAATTTTCCCCTCGCTTCTGAGCCTTGCAGTGTGCCCAAACCATATTTAGCATCCATGTATAAAGCACGTGTAAAGCGCCATGGAATAAATGGCACTATAAAAATTAATAATGATAATAAATTGCTATAATGATAAGAATCCACTTAATTTACAATGTGTGTGTCTCCTGGAGCACAATCTGGGCACTGTGTGTGGGGTAATAAAATGGCATATTTGCAATTTTCAATCTCCAACATCCACTGCGTGCTAATTTCTGGAAAGTGGCTCTGGGGTCAACATAGTCACTACTACAATACATTAATCCCCTGAGGGTTAGAATTTCCAAAATGAAGTCAATTTATGGGGATTTCTACTGCTCTGGTTTTCTGCCATTTTCTCATATTAGGGCTTCTGCATATGGTATGTCCTATCTCCTCTGGGATCTGCTGCTGTGATGTCTGGTTCTGTTACCAGGCATGACCTTATTCTTTCTACAGGAGGCACTGGTAAAAAGAGGAGACATCAAAACCAGAAGCTCTGGGCGACGCAGGCTCTGCCCTGCCACAAAGATTAGGGTACCTGGGATTTGTAGTGCCATCCAATCTGGCAGTACGGATGTGTGTTGTCCAGCTCCCTGCTCCAGCCAGTTGGAAAGCACCACACCCTCCTAAAGCTCGAAGCATATTGCTGGAAGCTGTCAGATACAGCCTTCTCCTCTGGTTAATTCCTCTGTGCTCCTCTCCAGGCTTGTTTATTTGTTTCCTGTTGTGACCTCGGCTCGCTTACTGACTACTCTTGTGTCTTCTGATTTTGTATTTTCTCTGCTCTCCTGGTACTGACCCGGTTACCTGACTATTCTTGCTACATCTCACATCACATAACATAAGGTAACACCATGGCCAAAGCCTAGGGGTCTCTGTCTGGCTAAGATCAGACCCAAGTAGAAGGGTTAAAGTATGATGAACAAGGCAATCCCTGGGATCTGTAAAATGGAGTAGATAGCGCCAAGTCCTTTCATGGTGGACATCTTTTGAGCTTCCAGGTGACCACGAACAGTGCCCCCAATGCATTGTATCCGCAAACTATTTCTGCAAGATCTGCAGTCAAATAGCTAAATAGCTTCTTAACCCTGCTATGTGCCCAGATAGTAGTGTACAATTGTATATAGGGTACTGTCACATTCAAGAGAAATTGGAAAATAATTTGTAAGGTCCATTTGTTTCCTATTATCCTTTTTGAAGAATTCCAAAGTTATCACTTCAAAGTGACACATCAGGTTCGAAAAATTGGGTCCTGATTAGGAACAAAAAAGGACTGCAGGAAGTGGTTAAGTCAGAGGATTTGAGCAGTAACTACTGTAGTCAAAAACTGTGACTAAAGACAATAACACATTTACTGAAATAATCAAACTCAACAGTCTTCATCAGTAATAAATGAGTAACTAGTGGTGAAACCTCTGGGGTAATTAGAGTATGGGGCTCTTTCAAGCTAAACTATTATAAGGACCAATGGTAGATGTCACATCAGTTTCAAGAAGAAATATTAGACATTCAAATACTTTTTTTTATAACAGTTTAGAGCTGATGTGTCAAAGTTTGGATGGAGGAGAATGTTGAGGTCTAGAGGCAAAATGGTGATCACACGATGGTGATACAACCGGGCTATACAACCGATAAAGCAGCCATAGCTGGTGACTAAGAAGAATCTGTGACTTCTCTGCATTTAGTGGATACTACTCACCTGGGTAGTCATATGTAGGAATCTCCTCTTTACACCGCTCATCACCCCTCATATATGTCTCTGTAGTATTAATATAGGTCAGATCTTCACCCTGAAACAAATATTGTAAAAGTCACAGACAGATGAAAAGAAAAGATAGTCACATCTATGATCAGCTCTAATCCTGCCATTAGTTCCGCCATCAGAGCATTACAGCCCTTACTGGCGAATAGGGCCTGGCGAGCAGAGGGGACCCGCAGCAGGTCACCTCTTCTCTTTGGGCCCCAGAGGCTCAACTGATCATGCATCGTCAGACGCACGGCAAGTTAAAATCTGTTGCTTTGCGGGAGATCATAAGCTGGCAGCTGATGTCAGAGGGCACGTTGCCGACGTATAATGACACTCACATATGATGGTACACACCTCAGATGTATCAGGTGGAGGACACCGCTGGACCTCAGCCAGGTCAGGATAAACTTTTTTTTTTGTAAAGCTGCAGTATGACGCTGCATTATACTACTATGGGGGTGCATTATACTACTATGGGGGTGCATTATACTATGAAGTGCATCATACCACTATGGGAGGGCATTATACTATGAGGTGCATTATACTATGAAGTGCATTATACCACTATGGGAGGGCATTATACTATGAAATGCATTATACTACTATGGAGGTGCATTATACTACTATGGGGGTGCATTATACTATGAAGTGCATCATACCACTATGGGGGTGCATTATACTATGAGGTGCATTATACTATGAAGTGCATTATACCACTATGGGAGGGCATTATACTATGAGATGCATTATACTACTATGGGGGTGCATTATACTATTATGGGGGTGCATTATAGTACTATAGAGGTGCATTATATTCCTAAGGGGATGCATTATTCAACTATATATAACTATGGGATGCATTATACAGATGCAGAGTTTTTCTATGAGTGGGCAGTGGTACTGTGGAAGGTTCGAGAGTTGGAGACGGAGCTGGGGGGGTGGTGTAGCCTGGGCAGAGTCCCAAGTGGGCCCGAAAGTTTTGCCAGTATGGGACACCGAAATTCCTGGTGGCAGCCCTGCCTGCCATCTGCACCGTTCTCATTACACAAGTATAAAATATATAATACTGGTGAATAAAACAAGACCGAGCACAAGACCTTCACAGCCGTCTACACATCAGAGGGGAGATCTCATGACACCTTCTCTCCATCTACCTGATGATCCTGAGGAACATTGGGATCTTCTTGTTTATAGTCCTGTGGAAGAAGAGGATTGGGACATCTCTCTGGTGTTGTCCTCCTACTGGATAGAACTGGAGGAAGCACATACAGGGACTGAATTCATTCTTTACCTACAGATAATTATAGGCCGTATGTATTTAGTCCTGTCTATTACCTGGTGATGTGAGGGGCTGGGGAACCTCCATTATGATGTCCTTGTATACATCTTTGTGTCCTGCTAAATACTCCCACTCCTCCATGGAGAAATAGACGGCGACATCCTGACACCTTATAGGAACCTGACACACACAATGATACCGTTATCCCCTGAAACCTTCACAGTGTTACTGTATAATGTCCCAGCATTCCCAGCAGTGTCACCTGTCCAGTCAGCAGCTCAATCATCTTGTAGGTGAGTTCTAGGATCTTCTGGTCAATGATGTCCTCATGTATCAGGTGAGGTGGAGTCCCCGTGACTGGGCTTAGGGGTCTTCCCAATCCCTCAGACACAGGGTCCTGACAGCGTTCACTAGAGGTCTTCTTCACTACTGTGTAATCCTGGTTATGGAGAGACAAATTCATAAATCTCACTACAGACATTTCCAGAGTCCTCACCTCTCCAGTTCTGCCCATCTGTTATTCCCATAGATAAGAATGATGTAATGTGATGTCATCAGAGTCTCTCACCTCTCCAGTAAGCCGGAAGAGGATCTCTAGGGTGAGGTGTAATATTCTCTCCACCATCTTGTATCTGTCCATATCCATCCTTAATGGGTAAATCAGGAAAATTCTCTTATATAGAAGATCTTCGCTGAGAGGATCCGATATTGTAGAGACCTAATTCAGAAGATAAGCCGATGTAACATCATAGAATCCTGTGTAATAATACAATTACTGGAGATAATAAGGGAAACACATGAGTGATTATTTTACAGTATTTAGTTTTCTTTACATCTACTAATAAAACCTATATACACGGCTCAAAAAAATAAAGGGAACACTAAAATACCACATCCTAGATATCAATGAATGAAATATTTCAGTTGCAAATTTTTATGCGTTACATAGTGGAATGTGTTGAGAACAATAAAACATAAAAATTATCAATGTAAATCAAAATGAATATTCCATGGAGGTCTGGATTTGGAATGATACTCAAAATCAAAGTGGAAAGTCAAATTACAGGCTGATCCAACTTCAGTGGAAATGCCTCAAGACAAGGAAATGATGTTCAGTTGTGTGTGTGTTGCCTCTATGTGCCTGTATGACCTCCCTACAAGCCTGGGCATACTTCTGATGAGGCGGCGAATGGTCTCCTGAGGGATCTCCTCCCAGACGTGGACTAAAGCATCCGCCAACTCCTGAACAGTCTGTTGTGCAACGTGACGTTGATGGATCGTGCAAGACATGATGTCCCAGATGTGTTCAATCAGATTCAGGTCTGGGGAACGGGCAGGCCAGTCCGTAGCTTCAATGCCTTCATCTTGCAGGAACTGCTGACACACTCCAGCCACATGAGGTCTGGCAATGTCCTGCATTAGGACGAACCCAGGCCCAACTGCACCAGCATATGGTCTCACAAGGGGTCTGAGGATCTCATCTCGGTACCTAATGACAGTCAGGCTACCTCTGGCAAGCACATGGAGGGCTATGTGGCCCTCCAAAGGAATGCCACCCCACACCATTACTGACCCACTGCCAAACCGGTCATGCTGAAGGTTGTTGCAGGCAGCAGATCGCTCTCCACGGCGGCTCTACACTCCTTCACGTCTGTCACATGTGCTCAGTGTGAACCTGCTTTCATCTGTGAAGAGCACAGGGCACCAGTGGCGAATGTGCCAATCCTGGTCTTCTGTGGCAAACGCCAATCTTCCTGCACTGTGTTGGGCTGTGAGCACAACCCATGAGGAAATCACAGCTAGAATAAGATTGTTCCAGTACAGAAAAATTGAACAAAGAAATTCACCGTGTAAAAACTGTACTTAAAAAGTTACCTTTAATTACGTCTTAACGCAGTAAGGTGATAACAAGAACCACTACCACCATTTTAACCCCTTCCCGACATGTGACGGAATAGTACGTCACATGTCGGGACCCCCGCTTTGATGTGCGCTCCGGCGGTGAGCGCACATCAAAGTCGCGACATGTCAGCTGTTTTTTACAGCTGACATGTGCGCGCAATAGCGGCGGGTGAAATCGCGATCACCCGCCGCTATTAACTAGTTAAATGCCGCTGTCAAACGCAGACAGCAGCATTTAACTACCGCATCCGGCCGTGCGGCCGGATATGAGCGCATCGCCGACCCCCGTCACATCACATGATCGGGGGTCGGCGATGCTCCTCCATTGTAACCATAGAGGTCCTTGAGACCTCTATGGTTACTGATTGCCGGTAGCTGTGAGAGCCACCCTGTGGTCGGCGCTCACAGCACACCTGCATTTCTGCTACATAACAGCGATCTGATGATCGCTGTTATGTAGCAGAGCCGATCGGGCTGTGCCTGCTTCTAGCCTCCCATGGAGGCTATAGAAGCATGGCAAAAGTAAAAAAAAAAAGTTTTTAAAAATGTGAAAAAAATAAAAAAAATATAAAAGTTTAAATCACCCCCCTTTCGCCCCAATCAAAATAAATCAATAAAAAAAAAACCCAACCTACACATATTTGGTATCGCCGCATTCAGAATCGCCCGATCTATCAATAAAAAAAACATTAACCTGATCGCTAAATGGCGTAATGAGAAAAAAACTTAGAAACGCCAGATTTACGTTTTTTTGGTCGCCACGACATTGCATTAAAATGCAATAACGGGCGATCAAAAGAACGTATCTACACCGAAATGCGATCATTAAAAACGCCAGCTCGGCACGCAAAAAATAAGCCCTCAACCGACCCCAGATCACGAAAAATGGAGACGCTACGAGTATCGGAAAATGGCGCAATTTTGTTTTGTTTTGTTTTTTGCAAAGTTTGGAATTTTTTTTCACCACTTAGGTGAAAAATAACCTAGTCATGTTAGGTGTCTATGAACTCGTAGTGACCTGGAGAATCATAATGGCAGGTCAGTTTTAGCATTTAGTGAACCTAGCAAAATAGGCAAGCAAAAAACAAGTGTGGGATTGCACTTTTTTTGCAATTTCACTGCACTTGAAATTTTTTTCCCGTTTTCTAGTACACGTCATGCTAAAACCAATGATGTCGTTCAAAAGTACAACTCGTCCCGCAAAAAATAAGCCCTCACATGGCCAAATTGACGAAAAAATAAAAAAGTTATGGCTCTGGGAAGGAGGGGAGCGAAAAACGAAAACGGAAAAACGGAAAAAGCTCCGGGGGTGAAGGGGTTAAAGATACCAGGAGGTGCCTGTACCCATCACTAAACTGAACTGTTCCTACCTACCAGCGGAGGTTGGCACCCTACACCTGTGCAATGGCACCCCCGATCACTGGCGACTGTCCCTCCTACCCCTATTTAGCCCTGTGGGATGGGGAAAGGAATAGGAGTAGAGATATTGAAATGAGAGTTTGTTTGGACAGTATACCACAATTATAGTGATTGAAGAGATTGCTAAGACCGGCACAATAGCAACATGGATGAACATGCACCGTATCATGCAGCACACTATGAAGGGGTATCGTTTCCTTATGTATCTGAACTCCAAACCCTGCTATTGTGCCGGTCATAGCAATTTCTTCAGCAGCTAAGTAGTTTGTGTGTTTCAGAGCTCTGAGGTTTGTTTTTTTTTTCATAACTTCTTGATTTGATGACATGTACCTGTTCTTTAACATGCAGCTGAGCCTTATCTGGTTTTGAATATTTTTGGGCTTATTGCTTAACCCCTTTCTGCCATCGGACGTACTGTCCCGTCCATGTGACCTGGGACTTAAAGGGACTGTCCTCCATAGTACACGCCTGCGTAAGGCAAGATTGCCTTGTGCAGGCATGTACTACAGAGGACAGAATGAACTTCAATCCAATATTGCAGCCAGCATGCAGCCAGCGGGTAAGGAAAGGGTGAATCAAACACCCAAAAACCCCGCCCCTATGGCTGAAGATTGTTCCCTCCAAATTCAGGTGACAGAGTCCCTTTAATTCCCATGGACGGGATAGTATGTCATACCCGATCAGCCGCGCTCACAGGGGGAGCACGGTTAATCACAGCCGAGTGTCAGCCGATTATCACAGCTGACATCCGGCACTGTGACCGCTCCTGGCACTTTAACCCCCGAAACACTGCGATTAAACATGATCACAGCGTTCCGGTGGCATAGGGAAGCATCACGCAGGGATGGGGCTCCCTGCGTGCTTCCCTGAGACCCTCGGAACAATGCGATGTGATCGCGCTGTTCCAAGGGTCTCCTTTGTAATCCTCACTGCAGACCCCGGATCCAAGATGGCCGAGGGGGTCCTTCCGGGTCCTGCAGGGAGGTTGGCTTGTGAGCAAAGTGTCAGATCAGCAATCTGATAATATATAGTGATGTCCCCTCGTGGGGCAAAGTAAAAAAAAGTTTAAAAAAAAAAAATTACACTGTAGAAATATTTTTAAAAAAAATCCTAAATAAAGAAAAAAAAATATTGTTCCAATAAATACATTTCTTTATGTAAATAAAAAATAAATAAAAGTACACCAGTATCGCCACTTCTGTAACGACCCGACCTATAAAACTGTCCCACTAGTTAACCCCTTCAGTGAACACCGTAATAAAAAAAAAAAAAACCACACGTGGCAAAACACGATGCTTTATCATACCGCCGAACAAAAAGTGGAAAAACACGCGGTCAAAAAGACAGATATAAATAAACATAGTACCGCTGAAAACGTCATCTTGTCCTGCCAAAAATCGAGCCACCATACAGCGTCATTAGCGAAACAAATAAAAAGTTATAGCCCTCAGAATAAAGTGATGCAAAAATTATTTTTTATATAAAATTGTTTTTATTGTATAAAAGCGCCAAAACATAAAAAAAGATATAAATGAGATATCGCTGTAATCGTACTGACCCGAAGAATAAAACTGCTTTATCAATTTTACCAAACGCAGAACGGTAGGCACCCCTCCAAAAAAGAAATTCATTAATTGCTGGTTTTTGTTCATGCTGCCTCACAAAAATCGGAATAAAAAGCAATCAAAAAAGTCACGTGCCCGAAAATTGGTACCAATAAAAACATCAACTTGTTCAGCAAAAAACAAGACCTCACGTGACTGTTGACCAAAATATGGAAAAATTATAGCTTCCAAAATGTGGTGACGCAAAAACTATTTTTTGCAATAAAAAGCGTCTTTTAGTGTGTGACAGCTGCCAAATATAAAAACCCGCTATAAATAGTAAATCAAACCCCCCTTTATCATCACCTTATAGTTAGGGAAAAATAATAAAATAAAAAAAATGTATTAATTTTCCCATTAGGGTTAGGGCTAAAGTAAGGGTTGGGGCTAAAGTTAGGGTTGGGATTACATTTACGGTTGGGATTAGGGTTAGGGGTGTGTCAGGGTTAGGTGTGCTTAGGATTATGGTTGAGATTAGGGTTAGGGGTGTGTTGGGAGTTAGGGGTGTGGTTAGAGTTGGGATTAGGGTTAGGAGTGTGTTGGGGTTAAGGGTGTATTGGGGTTAGGGGTGTGGTTAGGGTTGGGATTAGGGTTAGGGGTGTGTTCGGGTTAGGGTTGGAGTTACAATTGGGAGGTTTCCTCTGTTTAGACACATCAGGGGCTCTCCAAAAGCAACATGGCATCCGATCTCAATTCCAGCCAATTCTGCGTTGAAAAAGTAAAACAATGCTCCTTCCCTTCCGAGCTCTCTTGTAGGCCCAAACAGGGGTTTATCCCAATATATGGGGTAGCAGCATATTCAGGACAACTTGGACAACAACTATTGGGGTCCAATTTCTCTAGTTACCCTTAGGAAAATAAAAATTTGGGGGCTAAAATTCATTTTTGTGGGAAAAAAGATTTTTTATTTTCATGGCTCTGCATTATAAACTGTAGTGAAAAACTTGGGGGTTCGAAGTTCTCACAACACATCTAGATAAGTTCCTTTGGGGGTCTAGTTTCCAATATGGGGTCACTTGTGGGGGGTTTCTACTGTTTAGGTTCATGAGGGGCTCTGCAAACGCAACGTGACGCCTGCAGACCATACCATCAAAGTATGCATTCCAAACGGCGCTCCTTCCCTTCTGAGCTCTGCCATGCGCCCAACAGTAGTTTACCCCCACACATGGGGTATCAGCGTACTCAGGACAAATTGTACAACTTTTGGGGTCCAATTTCTGCTGTTACCCTTGGTAAAATAAAACAAATTGTATCTGAAGTAAATTTTGTGTGAAAAAGTGAAATGTTCATTTTTTTTTTTTTTTAAACATTCCAAATATTCCTGTGAAACACCTGAAGGGTTAATAAACTTCTTGAATGTGGTTTTGAGCATCTTGAGGAGTGCAGTTGTTTAGAATGGTGTCATGGATCGCCCCAAAGCAGATTTCTCTTTAAAACATTTCCCACATTCTGAACATGAAAAAGGCTTCTCACCTGTGTGAGTTCTCTGGTGCTTAACCAAATCTGATTTGTGGTTAAAACATTTCCCACATTCTGAACAGGAAAAAGGCTTCTCTCCTGTGTGTAATCTCTGGTGGCTATCAAGATACACTTTCCGATTAAAACATTTCCCACATTCTGAACATGAAAAAGGCTTCTCCCCTATGTGAGTTCTTTGGTGCGTAACCAAAGCTGATTTCTGTTGAAAACATTTCCCACATTCTGAACATGAAAAAGGCTTCTCCCCTATGTGAGTTCTTTGGTGCGTAACCAAAGCTGATTTCTGTTGAAAACATTTCCCACATTCTGAACATGAAAAAGGCTTCTCCCCTGTGTGAGTTCTTTGGTGTATAACAAGATTCCACTTCTGGTTAAAACATCTCCCACACTTGGAACAAGAAAATCTATTCTCTGCTGTGTGAATTTTTTGATGCTTAAGAAATGATTCTTGGAGGGGAAAATGATTTCCATATTCTAAAAGTCAAAATGGTTTCTTTACTTCAGGACCAATTTGTTTTTTTAATGCTTATTTTGTGACTTTGATTTTCCTTAGTAGTCGGTAATGAATCAGAAGACAGGACCTGTTTCAAAAGATCAGACGACAGATCTTTGCTGTGAAGGGATGATGGTATATCTGGAGTAATGGCATTCACTTCAATTGTATCCTGTGGGATCTCAAGATTATCTGATTTAAAAACTGAAGATGTCAGCTGCCCCTCTGATTGCCTGGTGCAGTCATCTGTTAAAAATAAAACCAATTAGTTTTCATAAAAAAATCCTTGAATTTTACATATTTTAACATTTGTACGTAAACTATCCACAACATGACAAGTTATGTTGAATACGTAATTATTCACTAAGACAATGACAGCTCACAGTCTAATAGAAAACCTCATAGGATGAACCAGTAGAGCGTTGTGTTCAACTGATTGTCCATTCTGCCTCCGAAATATAGAGTAAAAAGTCACCAAACAATGTTATGTTGAGGAAAATTACACCAATAAACCTTCTACTCATCTCCCAAAAAATCAATTCCATCATCTGTCAGTGAAAAACAGGTTTGTACATTACAAGTGGCTCAAAGGCTCTTGAAAAGCACCATGGCTTCAATACACCAATCCAGCAATATCCGCTCTCCCAAAGTCAAATTTTCCCCTCGCTTCTGAGCCTTGCAGTGTGCCCAAACCATATTTAGCATCCATGTATAAAGCACGTGTAAAGCGCCATGGAATAAATGGCGCTATAAAAATTAATAATGATAATAAATAATAAATTGCTATAGTGATAAGAACCCACTTAATTTACAATGCGTGTGTCTCCTGGAGCACAATCTGGGCACTGTGTGTTGGGTAATAAAATGGCATATTTGCAATTTTCACTCTCCAACATCCACTGCGCACTAATTTCTGGAAAGTGGGTCTGGGGTCAACATAGTCACTACTACAATACATTAATCCCCTGAGGGTTATAATTTCCAAAATGAAGTTAATTTATGGGGATTTCTACTGCTCTGGTTTTCTGCCATTTTCTCATATTAGGGCTTCTGCATATGGTATGTCCTATCTCCTCTGGGATCTGCTGCTGTGATGTCTGGTTCTGTTACCAGGCATGACCTTATTCATTCTACATGAGGCACTGGTTAATAGAGGAGACATCAAAAAAAGAAGCTCTGGGCGACGCAGGCTCTGCCCTGCCACTAAGATTAGGGTACCTGGGATTTGTAGTGCCATCCAATCTGGCAGTATGGATGTGTGTTGTCCAGCTCCCTGCTCCAGCCAGTTGGAAAGCACCACACCCTCCTAAAGCTCAAAGCATATTGCTGGACGCTGTCAGATACAGCCTTCTCCTCTGGTTAATTCCTCTGTGCTCCTCTCCAGGCTTGTTTATTTGTTTCCTGTTGTGACCTCGGCTCGCTTACTGACTACTCTTGTGTCTTCTGATTTTGTATTTTCTCTGCTCTCCTGGTACTGACCCGGTTACCTGACTATTCTTGCTACATCTCACATCACATAACAGAAGGTAACACCATGGTCAAAGCCTAGGGGTCTCTGTCTGGCTAAGATCAGACCCAAGTAGAAGGGTTAAAGTATGATGAACAAGGCAATCCCTGGGATCTGTAAAATGGAGTAGATAGCGCCAAGTCCTTTCATGGTGGACATCTTTTGAGCTGCCAGGTGACCACGAACAGTGCCCCCAATGCATCGTATCCACAAACTATTTCTGCAAGACCTGCAGTCAAATAGCTAAATAGCTTCTTAACCGTGCCATGTGCCCAGACAGTAGTGTACAATTGTATATAGGGTACTGTCACATTCAAGAGAAATTGGAAAATAATCTGTAAGGTCCATTTGTTTCCTATTATCCTTTGTGAATAATTCCAAAGTTATCACTACAAAGTGACACACATCAGGTTCGAAAAATTGGGTCCTGATTAGGAACAAAAAAGGACTGCAGGAAGTGGTTAAGTCAAAGGATTTGAGCAGTAACTACTGTAGTCAAAAACTGTGACTAAAGACAATAACACATTTACTGAAATAATCAAACTCAACAGTCTTCATCAGTAATAAATGAGTAACTAGTGGTGAAACCTCTGGGGTAATTAGAGTATGGGGCTCTTTCAAGCTAAACTATTATAAGGACCAATGGTAGATGTCACATCAGTTTCAAGAAGAAATATTAGACATTCAAATACTTTTTTTATAACAGTTTAGAGCTGATGTGTCAAAGTTTGGATGGAGGAGAATGTTGAGGTCTAGAGGCAAAATGGTGATCACACGATTGTGATACAACCGGGCTATACAACCGATAAAGCAGCCATAGCCGGTGACTAAGAAGAATCTGTGACTTCTCTGCATTTAGTGGATACTACTTACCTGGGTAGTCATATGTAGGAATCTCATCTTTACACCGCTCATCACCCCTCATATATGTCTCTGTAGTATTAATATAGGTCAGATCTTCACCCTGAAACAAATATTGTAAAAGTCACAGACAGATGAAAAGAAAAGATAGTCACGTCTATGATCAGCTCTAATCCTGCCATTAGTTCCGCCATCAGAGCATTACAGCCCTTACTGGCGAATAGGGCCTGGCGAGCAGAGGGGACCCGCAGCAGGTCGCCTCTTCTCTTTGGGCCCCAGAGGCTCAACTGATCAAGAAAGGCCATACGGGCCCCTGGGCCATCAAGGGAGGCCGCCATGACGGGATCACATGGGAACAGCCAGCGCCACAGGGGGGGGTTAATAAGCATTATGGGGTTAACACGGGCTGCGTGGTGAGTTTTTTTTGAATTTGGGAAGGGGAGGGATCAAACAGGGGAGAACAGGAGGAGCTGTGGGGGCGGTGAGCTTGTCGGGCGGGAAAAGAGATAACCGCCTATTACACCTCGGTCACTTCACCGGAGCATTCACTCACCTGCCTGTTTGTGAGAGAACGAAGCTTCGGTCTGCCGACATGGAGGTGGACGCACTCCTGCAGAGCCTCCAAGACGCGGCCAGCACGCAGGGTACTGCGTGGCTGCAGCAAAACGTCAGCAGCCTTCTCCAGGGGGTGGCGGCTGGATCTCCCCAGGTCCCCATCGGAGGGCGCCGGCTGCGGCGGTCCCGGCCGCTGGCACGCCTAAGCCCTGACGTCCCCCCTCGGGCCCGACGCCGAATTAGGAGCCCCTCCGGGGACCCTCCAGCTAGTGGCGCGTGCCGCGGGATCACAGGGTCCCGAGGGCGAGCTGGGAGGAATCCTGGCACCCAGCGGGGTCCGCAACAGGGGGAGGCGTCGGCCTCCTCCTCAACATCAGGAACGCGCAGAGTGTCGGGACCAGGAACGGCCGGAGCCTCTGTGTCAGGTGAGCCGGCTCGGCGAGTGGCAGACAGGAGATGCCCGATACGGGGGCCTGCTCCACAGGCGCCTCAGCGGGGGGTGCATCGCGGGCGGCTGTCAGCCGGCTCTAGCAGCGCCGTGGTTCCGGCTGCAGTGAGGGACAACAGAGGGCCGAGTGTAGCGCGTGTCCCGGGGCCGCCGGTCTGTGCTGCGCAGACATCAACCCCCCCTTCCACAAGCAGTGACCATCAGCGGCGGCAGTCCCCGGATAATGCAGGCTCCTACTCCCCGGCACAGACTGTCGCAGGTCCTCTGGGAGCGTCAAGGAGAGCGTCTATCAACAGCTTTCACATGGATCATGGAACATCAGACCACGGAAGGATGACAGAGGACGGGAGATTACATCAGGCTACTGGATCGTCGGCTGCCGGGTCCACAGCGCTCGGGCAGCTTGGTGAGGACACTTCTTTATATTATCCCCCTTTGTTGACTTTGCCTGGGAGTGGTAGTCAGGATGGGGTTCCTGGGGGGGTCAGCGGGGGGTTAAATATGCTTTTCCACAGGCTGAGAGAGTTAGCTTTCCTGTGGGGTTCTGGGGGTGGTCAGGTTGTTGCCTCCCCATCTACTGCTTGGTTGGGTGGTACGGGTAGGATCTCTGGGCAAGGGGGCACGCTTGGGGAGGTCTCTAATGTGCCGGCTAGGGATGTATCGGCGGGAAGTTTAAGGAACGAGGGTGGGGGGGCCAATACGGCCATTTCCTCAGCTACGGTATCGGCGCCTAGCCATGCAGGTGACACGGAAAAAGATGATACAGTGAGGTTAGATGATACCGCACGCGGTGAGGTCTACGTTTGTTTCGAAGGCCCTTTAGGCGCTCATCTT
The DNA here is from genome assembly GCF_051348905.1 of Ranitomeya variabilis. NCBI lineage: Eukaryota > Metazoa > Chordata > Amphibia > Anura > Dendrobatidae > Ranitomeya > Ranitomeya variabilis. The sequence goes on along the minus strand of NW_027508014.1, from coordinate 30,818 downwards.
AAAAGCGAGATTAGGGAAAAAATATGGAAAGGGGAGTACGTGGAAATTTTTTCTTTGTTGCCCCTGGAACGGTTTAACTTAGACAGGCCGAGATGAGATGAGTCAAAGAAAGAGGATGAAGAAAAGAGGAGGTACAGATTGATTCCGCAAACTTTTACAAATTGGCTTCAGGCATTTGCCATTTTGGCCAGTGTAATAGGTGAAAAGGCTCCCGAAAATTGTTCAGGATTATTTTGCTATATGGACGCTATAGGTGAGGCTTACCGAGTGTATGGTGGTTTAGGGTGGTTGAGATATGACGAACAGTTTCGTCAGAGGAAGGCAGTCAGGCCTAGCATTCGGTGGGACCATAAGGATATAGCACTTTGGATGCGGGTGATGGTACCATCCAGAACAGGGAATAGCACTCAGTCCTTTCCCGGGAGCGCGGGGGGCTATAGCCAGTGAGGACATCCAACGGCCATGCAGAAGGGTTTGTGCTTCGCATTCAACGAGGGGTCTTGTAGATTTGGCGCAAAGTGCAAGTTTAAACACGAGTGCACAATCTACGGTGGCACACATGGATCATCGAAATGTTTCAGGGGAGGCAGACAGAGGAGCGGAGGGAGTTGAAAAAAGGGGTGACACCAATTCGGCTGGGAGAGATGGTGCATTATCTAAATAGATACCCAGATAGGATGGTGGCGAGGTTGTTGGAAGACGGTTTCAGGGACGGTTTTCGAATCCCATCTGTTAATGCAGCAGCAAATTTTTCTAAAAAGAATTTAAAATCGGCTAGTTTCCTGAGGTTGTGACGGAGAAGTTAGAAAAAGAAGTCAGTCTTGGCAGGATGGCAGGTCCGTTTGATTGTCCTCCCCTACAGAATTTGAAGGTATCGCCACTAGGTATAGTCCCAAAGAAAGAACCCAATAAATTTAGGATGATACATCATTTGTCCTTTCCTAGGGGATTGTCCGTGAATGACGGCATTGATCCGGAATTGTGCTCGGTGGTTTACACTTCTTTTGATGCAGCTATGCATTGGGTTCGGATGTGCGGTCAGGGAGCCAAGTTAGCGAAGACAGATATTGAAGCGGCGTTCAGGCTTCTACCTGTCCATCCTGATAGTATGCATTTGTTAGGGTGCTATTGGAATGGAGGTTATTTTGTTGACCGTTGTCTTCCCATGGGGTGTTCCCTATCTTGCGCGTATTTTGAAACCTTCAGCACCTTATTGGAATGGGTGGTAAAAGACGTGTCAGGTTTAAATGCATGTATACATTACCTGGATGATTTTTTGTTCATAGGGGAGGCTCAGACTGCTGACTGTTCAATACTATTGCATTCAATGGAAAAGGTTGCTAAGAGTTTTGGGGTCCCATTAGCTGCAGATAAGACAGTGGGCCCAGTTACTGTTTTGAGTTTCTTAGGTATCGAAATTGATTCGTTGGAAATGGTTTGTAGATTACCAGCGGAAAAAATTGGCGAGTTGCGTGAAGAAGTGTTGAGGGAGCACAAGGCGAAGAAATTGAGATTACGTGAGGTACAGTCGTTGTTAGGCAAGTTAAACTTCGCTTGTTGGATCATGACGATGGGCTGAGCAAATTGCAGGAGGCTATCATTGTCAACAACAGGTGTAAAATCTCCCGTTCATTTTATTAGATTGAGAAAAAAGAGTTACGAGATGATCTTGCAGTTTGGGCGAGATTTTTGGAGGATTACAATGGTAAGTCCATTTGGATTGAGCCGGTAATAGATGCAGACGCTTTGGATCTGTTTGTCGCAGTATTCGACGGATGCGGTTTCGGATTGTTTTTTCAGGGTTCTTGGTTGTTGGCCGAATGGCCTGTTTTTTGGAAGGAACACGGGTGGTCAGCAAATCGTGTGCTGACGCACTTGTTTCCCATTTTGGTGGCCTTGTCGTTATGGGGCAAGGTTATCATGAACAAAAAGATACGTTTCCCATGTAGGTCAGAAAGCGAGGCGAGGGTGATAAATTCATTGTCAGCGGATTCCCCATTAGTGGTTAAAATTTTGCAACATATGGTCTTTTTGGGTTTATCGTATAACTTGTGGATCGTAGCCGAAGTCAGGTCATTGGAGAGTAACCCAGTTGTTGTCGCTCTCTCATCTCCAGGAGGAACGTCTTCGAGAGCTGGTGCCTCAAGCGAAAGCAGCGGGCATGGAGTGTCCGGTAGAGTTGTGGAATCTGCCTGGCGGGCTTTAGATGGTTTATTGGTGAACTCTCTATCTGTCAGGACCTGGAAGCAATATGATCATGCATGGAAGGTCTGGGAAGATTGGAACGGTTGTATAGGGGAGTGTTTACAGGATGAACCCAGATTGCTTTTGTTGATTGGACACCTAAAAGAAAAGGGTTGGTCCGTTTCTAAATTGAATAAGATGCTAGCAGGGCTAGCTTTTGGTTTTAAGGCAAGGGGTGTCAAGGATGTGACAAAATCGTTTTTGGTGTGTCAGGCGTTAAAAGGGTGGAAAAAGGGTTGGAAAGTCGAGGACTCGAGACGTCCGGTTTCGTATGAGGTGCTTTTGGTTTTAGGCGCACAGTTGCCGACGGTATGCTTATCGCAATGGGAAATTGACCTTTTCAGAGTAGCTTTTGCATTAGCCTTTTTCGGTGCATTTCGCCTCGGGGAGTTGGTCAGCCCCTCCAAATTAATGAAAGGGGGTGTACGGAGGGAAGATGTTAAGGTGTTTGGTGACAGGGTAGAGATTTTACTGCGGTCTTCTAAGACTGATGTTTGAGGTAGAGGGTGCAAAGTGTCTTTGTTTGCGGTTCCACGTTCCATTATGTATCCAGTATTGTGCGCAAATAATTTCATTAAACGCGAGGGCGTTTTATCCAACCCCTTTCTGATACACGAAGATGGGTCTTTTTTGTCGCGATTCCAGTTTATCGCAGTGTTTAAACGGTGTTTGGCAGCTGGGGGTATTTCGTCCACAAATTACAGTGGACACTCGTTTAGGATTGGGGCGGCGACTGAGGCGGCCAGAAGAGGTCTAGGTGAAGAAGCGGTCAAGAGAATTGGTCGGTGGGAATCAATCAGATTCAGATCTTACGTCCGCCCGGATTTAGTGGATTAGGATTTATATGCGTTGTGAAGGAATTTTTCTTAATTACATTTTTTGTTGTTTGTTTTAGGCAATACATCCCGTTTGGTCTGGATTTTAGGACATTCTTTTGTGTTCTGGGCGGCATTGAGGGCAGAGGTTCGGCCCGACGGGCGGCAGCTGGGGTTCCAGAGAGATTCTGCGACGTTGCGTTGGATCGGGAAGCGCGGGATGGTCTGGAGTCAATTCTTGCCGGAATTTCACCGATTTGTACGTTTAGACCGGGCCCTGGATTTGGTGGTGGTGCATTTGGGTGGAAATGATTTGGGGAAAAAACCTTACCGGGAACTCATAAAAGACATAAAATTTGACATGTTGCGGTTGTGGGCTTCGTTCCCAAGGTTGATTGTTGTGTGGTCTGACATTGTCCCTCGGAAGGTGTGGCGCGGGGCTAGGTCGGTTGAAGGAATAAACAAGGCAAGGATCAAAGTGAATAGGGCAATTTCACGTTTCAGGTCACGAAACAGAGCAGTGGTTGTTCGGCACGTTAATTTGGAATCCGGAAAAGGGGAATATTGGAGGTCGGATGGGGTTCACTTGAATGCGGTGGGGACGGACATGTGGTGCTTGGCCATTCAAGAGGGCATTGAAACCGGGCTGAAAGTTTGGAGGGACATAAATGTTTGAGGTGTCAGAACATTTATGTTGGTGGCGGGGGAGGGAGGTCCTCGGAGTTGGTGGAAAGGGCGTTGGAGGATTGCAGGGGGGGGGGATCTATATTGGTCCTGGACTCCCCCGGAGTGGATTATGAGTGGATGTGGCCAATCAGTCGGTGGAACGGATAATTATGGGACTTGGTATTTGTTGGTTTTGGCCGGGCTAGTCATTAGCTGCCTCCGAGCTGGTGCTTTGCGGCTGGGGTAAGACTAAGCCTGGAGGCCAAAAGGAATATTAAAGGTGAACTTTGGAAATACTTAATTTGGGGCTTCGAGGACCATCCCTTCCGAGTTTGGGTTGTTGTTTTATTTTTGTAATTGTATGTTAATAAAAAAGGCTGCTGTGGCCATTTAATCCAAGATTTGGTGTTATGTAATTTTTGGGTATTTTATTTAATGTTATTATAGGTTGGGGGGGTGGAATAGATAAAAGTTGTGGGAAATAGGGTATAGTCATCACAGGCGCTTGTGAGTCAAGTGTACCCCACACGTCATGCATCGTCAGACGCACGGCAAGTTAAAATCTGTTGCCTTGCGGGAGATCATAAGCTGGCAGCTGATGTCAGAGGGCACGTTGCCAGCGTATAATGACACTCACATATGATGGTACACACCTCAGATGTATCAGGTGGAGGACACCGCTGGACCTCAGCCAGGTCAGGATAAACTTTTTTTTTTGTAAAGCTGCAGTATGACGCTGCATTATACTACTATGGGGGTGCATTATACTACAAAGTGCATCATACCACTATGGGAGGGCATTATACTATGAGGTGCATTATACTATGAAGTGCATTATACCACTATGGGAGGGCATTATACTATGAGATGCATTATACTACTATGGAGGTGCATTATACTACTATGGGGGTGCATTATACTACTATGGGGGTGCATTATACTACTATGGGGGTGCATTATACTATTATGGGGGTGCATTATACTATTATGGGGGTGCATTATAGTACTATAGAGGTGCATTATATTCCTAAGGGGATGCATTATTCAACTATATATGACTATGGGATGCATTATACAGATGCAGAGTTTTTCTATGAGTGGGCAGTGGTACTGTGGAAGGTTCGAGAGTTGGAGACGGAGCTGGGGGGGTGTAGCCTGGGCAGAGTCCCAAGTGGGCCCGAAAGTTTTGCCAGTATGGGACACCGAAATTCCTGGTGGCAGCCCTGCCTGCCATCTGCACCGTTCTCATTACACAAGTATAAAACATATAATACTGGTGAATAAAACAAGACCGAGCACAAGACCTTCACAGCCGTCTACACATCAGAGGGGAGATCTCATGACACCTTCTCTCCATCTACCTGATGATCCTGAGGAACATTGGGATCTTCTGGTTTATAGTCCTGTGGAAGAAGAGGATTGGGACATCTCTCTGGTGTTGTCCTCCTACTGGATAGAACTGGAGGAAGCACATACAGGGACTGAATTCATTCTTTACCTACAGATAATTATAGGCCGTATGTATTTAGTCCTGTCTATTACCTCGTGATGTGAGGGGCTGGGGAACCTCCATTATGATGTCCTTGTATACATCTTTGTGTCCTGCTAAATACTCCCACTCCTCCATGGAGAAATAGATGGCGACATCCTGACACCTTATAGGAACCTGACACACACAATGATACCGTTATACCCAGAAACCTTCACAGTGTTACTGTATAATGTCCCAGCATTCCCAGCAGTGTCACCTGTCCAGTCAGCAGCTCAATCATCTTGTAGGCGAGTTCTAGGATCTTCTGGTCATTGATGTCCTCATGTATCAGGTGAGGTGGAGTCCCCATGACTGGGCTTAGGGGTCTTCCCAATCCCTCAGACACAGGGTCCTGACAGCATTCACTAGAGGTCTTCTTCACTACTGTGTAATCCTGGTTATGGAGAGACACATTAATAAATCTCACTACAGACATTTCCAGAGTCCTCACCTCTCCAGTTCTGTCCATCTGTTATTCCCATAGATAAGAATGATGTAATGTGATGTCATCAGAGTCTCTCACCTCTCCAGTAAGCCGGAGGAGGATCTCTAGGGTGAGGTGTAATATCCTCTCCGCCATCTTGTCTCTGTCCATATCCATCCTTAATGGGTAAATCAGGAAAATTCTCTTACATAGAAGATCCGATATTGTAGAGACCTGAATGAGAAGAAGATGAGCCGATGTAACATCATAAAAATCCTGTGTAATAATACAATTACTGGAGATAATAAGGGAAACACATGAGTGATTATTTTACAGTATTTAGTTTTCTTCTTTACATCTACTAATAAAACCTATATACACGGCTCAAAAAAATAAAGGGAACACTAAAATACCACATCCTAGATATCACTGAATGAAATATTTCAGATGCAAATTTTTATGCGTTACATAGTGGAATGTGTTGAGAACAATAAAACATAAAAATGATCAATGTAAATCAAAATGAATATCCCATGGAGGTCTGGATTTGGAATGATACTCAAAATCAAAGTGGAAAATCAAATTACAGGCTGATCCAACTTCAGTGGAAATGCCTCAAGACAAGGAAATGATGTTCAGTTGTGTGTGTGTGTTGCCTCCTTGTGCCTGTATGACCTCCCTACAAGTCTGGGCATACTCCTGATGAGGCGGCGGATGGTCTCCTGAGGGATGTCCTCCCAGACCTGGACTAAAGCATCCGCCAACTCCTGAACAGTCTGTTGTGCAACGTGACGTTGATGGATCGTGCAAGACATGATGTCCCAGATGTGTTCAATCAGATTCAGGTCTGGGGAACGGGCAGGCCAGTCTGTAGCTTCAATGCCTTCATCTTGCAGGAACTGCTGACACACTCCAGCCACATGAGGTCTGACATTGTCCTGCATTAGGAGGAACCCAGGGCCAACTGCACCAGCATATGGTCTCACAAGGGGTCTGAGGATCTCATCTCGGTACCTAATGACAGTCAGGCTACCTCTGGCGAGCACATGGAGGGCTATGTGGCCCTCCAAAGGAATGCCACCCCACACCATTACTGACCCACTGCCAAATCGGTCATGCTGAAGGATGTTGCAGGCAGCAGATCGCTCTTCACGGCGGCTCTACACTCCGTCACGTCTGTCACATGTGCTCAGTGTGAACCTGCTTTCATCTGTGAAGAGCACAGGGCACCAGTGGCGAATTTGCCAATCCTGGTCTTCTGTGGCAAACGCCAATCTTCCTGCACTGTGTTGGGCTGTGAGCACAACCCATGAGGAAATCACAGCTAGAATAAGTTGTAAAAACTGTACTTAAAAAATTACCTTTAATTACGTCTTAACGCAGTAAGGTGATAACAAGGACCACTACCACCATTTTAAAGATACCAGGAGGTGCCTGTACCCATCACTAAACTGAACTGTTCCTACCTACCAGCGGAGGTTGGCACCCTACACCTGTGCAATGGCGCCCCCGATCACTGGCGACTGTCCCTCCTACCCCTATCCAGCCCTGTGGGATGGGGAAAGGAATAGGAGTAGAGATATTGAAATGAGAGTTTGTTTGGACAGTATACCACAATAATAGTGATTGAAGAGATTGCTAAGACCGGCACAATAGCAACATGGATCAACATGCACCGTATCATGCAGCACACTATGAAGGGGTATCGTTTCCTTATGTGCTTGCACTCTGAACCCTGCTATTGTGCCGGTCATAGCAACTTCTTCAGCAGCTAAGTAGTCTCTTTATACTATGTATACTTTATTCACTCCTGATGAACCTTGAAAGGGGAAATGAGTGTGTTTCAGAGCTCTGAGGTTTTTTTTCTTTTCATAACTTCTTGATTTGATGACATGTACCTGTTCTTTAACATGCAGCTGAGCCTTATCTGGTTTTGAATATTTTTGGGCTTATTGCTTAACCCCTTTCTGCCATCGGACGTACTGTCCCGTCCATGCGACCTGGGACTTAAAGGGACTGTCCTCCATAGTACACGCCTGCGTAAGGCAAGATTGCCTTGTGCAGGCATGTACTACAGAGGACAGAGAATGAACTTCAATCCAATATTGCAGCCAGCATGCAGCCAGCGGGTAAGGAAAGGGTGAATCAAACACCCGAAAACCCCACCCCTATGGCTGAAGATTGTTCCCTCCAAATTAAGGTGACAGAGTCCCTTTAATTCCCATGGACGGGAAAGTATGTAATACCCGATCAGCCGCGCTCACAGGGGGAGCACGGTTGATCACAGCCGAGTGTCAGCCGATTATCACAGCTGACATCCGGCACTGTGACCGCTCCTGGCACTTTAACCCCCGAAACACTGCGATTAAACATGATCACAGCGTTCCGTGGCATAGGGAAGCATCGCGCAGGGATGGGGCTCCCTGCGTGCTTCCCTGAGACCCTCGGAACAATGCGATGTGATCACGCTGTCCAAGGGTCTCCTTCGTAATCCTCACTGCGGATCCAAGATGGCCGAGGGGGTCCGTCCGGGTCCTGCAGGGAGGTTGGCTTGTGAGCAAAGTGTCAGATCAGCGATCTGATAATATATAGTGATGTCCCCCCGTGGGGCAAAGTAAAAAAAAAGTTTAAAAAAACCCCCCGCCGAACAAAAAGTGTTAAAACACGCGGTCAAAAAGACAGATATAAATAAACATAGTACTGCTGAAAACGTCATCTTGTCCTGCTAAAAATTGAGCCAGCATACAGCGTCATTAGCGAAACAAATAAAAAGCTATAGCCCTCAGAATAAAGTGATGCAAAATTATTTTTTATATAAAATTGTTTTTATTGTATAAAAGCGCCAAAACATAAAAAAAAATATAAATGAGATATCGCTGTAATCGTACTGACCCGAAGAATAAAACTGCTTTATCAATTTTACCAAACGCAGAACGGTAGGCACCCCTCCAAAAAAGAAATTCATGAATTGCTGGTTTTTGTTCATGCTGCCTCACAAAAATCGGAATAAAAAGCGATCAAAAAAGTCACGTGCCCGAAAATTGGTACCAATAAAAACATCAACTTGTTCAGCAAAAAACAAGACCTCACGTGACTCTGTTGACCAAAATATGGAAAAATTATAGCTTCCAAAATGTGGAGAAGCAAAAACTATTTTTTGCAATAAAAAGCGTCTTTTAGTGTGTGACAGCTGCCAAATATAAAAACCCGCTATAAATAGTAAATCAAACCCCCCTTTATCATCACCTTAGTTAGGGAAAAATAATAAAATAAAAAAAATGTATTAATTTTCCCATTAGGGTTAGGGCTAAAGTAAGGGTTGGGGCTAAAGTTAGGGTTGGGATTACATTTACGGTTGGGATTAGGGTTAGGGGTATGTCAGGGTTAGGTGTGCTTAGGATTATGGTTGAGATTAGGGTTAGGGGTGTGTTGGGAGTTAGGGGTGTGGTTAGAGTTGGGATTAGGATTAGGGGTGTGTTGGGGTTAAGGGTGTATTGGGGTTAGGGGTGTGGTTAGGGTTGGGATTAGGGGTGTGTTCGGGTTAGGGTTGGAGTTACAATTGGGAGGTTTCCTCTGTTTAGACACATCAGGGGCTCTCCAAAAGCAACATGGCATCCAATCTCAATTCCAGCCAATTCTGCGTTGAAAAAGTAAAACAATGCTCCTTCCCTTCTGAGCTCTCTTGTAGGCCCAAACAGGGGTTTATCCCAATATATGGGGTAGCAGCATATTCAGGACAACTTGGACAACAACTATTGGGGTCCAATTTCTCTAGTTACCCTTAGGAAAATAAAAATTTGGGGGCTAAAATTCATTTTTGTGGGAAAAAAGATTTTTTATTTTCATGGCTCTGCATTATAAACTGTAGTGAAAAACTTGGGGGTTCAAAGTTCTCACAACACATCTAGATAAGTTCCTTTGGGGGTCTAGTTTCCATTATGGGGTCACTTGTGGGGGGTTTCTACTGTTTAGGTACATGAGGGGCTCTGCAAACGCAACGTGACGCCTGCAGACCATGCCATCAAAGTCTGCATTCCAAACGGCGCTCCTTCCCTTCCGAGCTGTGCCATGAGCCCAACAGTAGTTTACCCCCACACATGGGGTATCAGCGTACTCAGGACAAATTGTACAACTTTTGGGGTCCAATTTCTGCTGTTACCCTTGGTAAAATAAAACAAATTGGATCTGAAGTAAATTTTGTGTGAAAAAGTGAAATGTTCATTATTTTTTTTTTAAACATTCCAAATATTCCTGTGAAACACCTGAAGGGTTAATAAACTTCTTGAATGTGGTTTTGAGCATCTTGAGGAGTGCAGTTTTTTAGAATGGTGTCATGGATCGCCCCCAGGTGTAGGGCAGTGGGGTACTCGGTACCGGGTCCCTCTGTCTCGGTTCTGGGGATGTCACAGTGGCCCGACCCGGTCCGTGGCCCTGCTAAGGAGCGCCCAATTAAAGGTATAGTTTGTCAAGTGTTTGTGACGCCACCTGTGGTATTCGGTCAGGGTGACCGATGCTGCTAGGGGTCCGCTGGGGTGATGGAATGGCAGCTAGATGTTATACCTTCCCACAGGTGAAGTATGTCCCCAGGGCTTCCCTTAATGAGTAAGGTGGTAATGGTGGGTGTTGTAAGGCACGACGAGGACACAAAGGTTGCAGTCTCTTTACCTTTTACTGAAGACTTCAGCGTCCACAGTCCAGAGTACCGTTCACAGGGCTGGCTGAGTCTGGCCGGTCTGAAGGCACATCCAGAGTTCCCTTTGCAGGTGGAAATCAGTAGCCTTCCTACTAGCGCCTGTGTGTTGTAGTACCTCCCTGCTGAGCACCACGGGATAGTCCTCACATCTGTCGTGTATATTTCTGTTTCTCTCTCTCCCCGTCCCCCAGATGGTATGGATAGGACGACCCATATGATGGGGTAGGCCTGGAGCTATTTTATAGGGACCCTAGTGACGCCCCTCTCCCACAATTTGCCTCCGTTGTCTTCATTAGGTTAAAGGTTGGGCAGCCAACTTGGAGTTAACTGTCCTGCCATTGTTTGAAGTAATGCGTAGAGCCAATTACTCCCTCGGTGTTCCGGCCACCGGCTACGCGCCTCAGAAGGATGTTGCCGATCTTAAGGCAGGACTCCTCCTGGTATTAACTCCTTGTGCTGTGATCTCGTTTCTCACTTCTCCACAATATACTTCGCTTCTTGTCCTTTGTTAGGATGCTGCCACAATGAGGTGCAGGCGCAGCTCCGTAACGTTCTATCTCTTGCTATGTCTCTGTCAGGATCCCACCCGACAGGGACCTCTGTCTGCAGCTCAGATGTTCCTCCTTCTCTCCCTGTCTGCCTAACAGGTCTTCTCTGGGTCTCACCCAGGCAGCTTCTCTCTAACTTCCTATCCAACCCCCAGTTTTACCCGAGTGTGAGGAGTGGCCTGATAGAACCCTTTGCTCCCCCTTGTGGTTGGAGTGTGAAGTGTAGTGTGTGACTGATACCTGGTCAGGTGAACTCCTTTAATACCATCAGACGTAATATCACTCCCCCTGATGGAAGAGCGACATTACTGCAACGACCAGGACTCTGGGGCGCTGCATGTCACACTTGGGTATTTTCTATTATATCGATCCCTCAAAGTGACTTCAAATGTAATGTGGTCCCTAAAAAAAAAATGGTGTTGTAAAAATGAGAAATTGCTGGTCAACCCTTATAACTCCAACAAAAAAAATTTGGGTTCCAAAATTGTGCTGATGTAAAGTAGACATGTGGGAAATGTTACTTACTTTGTGTGTGACATATCTCTGTGATTTAAGGGCATGAAAATTCAAAGTTGGAAAAAAATTTTCCACAGCTAAATGCAAGTAATGTTGAGGAAATTTTACCACTAACATGAAGTACAATATGTCATGAGAAAACACTGTCAGAATCACCGGGATCCGTTGAAGCGTTCCAGAGTAATAACCTCATAAATGAACAGTGGTCAGAATTGTAAAAATTGGCCCGGTCATTAACATGCAAACCACCCTTGGGGTTAAGGGGTGAATGCCCTGGGATCATGCAATATTTATGCAGGCTATGATATTTATATATGACATTGGCCAACTGTTTAGTTCCTACTCAGACAGTATAACTATTTGCCCTATATGAGGAAGCGGAACTATATTGATCATTTATTAGTTTGAGCTCACTTGTATGTTAGTTTTGGATAGTAAACTGTTGAGTCTAACATATCATTGCCATCATTGTTAGACTTCACCCCTTCACTGCCCCTCATATGGAAATGATCTTATGGTCTTAGGGTTAGGAGGGACAGCCGTCTGGAGCGGGGGCACCAACAAAATCGTAAATATCATATAGGGTGCCAACCTCCGCTGATAGGCAGGAGATAGATAAGGGTAAGGCCCCTTCAATTCATTTTGACCCCTCATCAAGTCTATATTATCTTTTACAACTCCCTTTATCTTGGGTACGTGAAAATCTAAATATATTTTCACTCACGTGGTTTACTACCCCACATTAAAATTTTGGCAGTAATAATAAAAAAGTAACACATCAATCCCCCACTATAATTGTGGTATACTGTCCAAACAAATTCATTTCATTATCTCTCCTATTTCTTTCCCCATCCCACAGGGCTGGATAGGGGTAGGAGGGATAGTCGATGGGGAGCGGGGGTGCCATTGCGCAACTGTAGGATGCCAACCTCCGCTGGTAGGTAGGAACAGTTCAGTTTAGTGGGTACAGGCGCCTCCTGTTATCTTTTAAATCGTGGTAGTGGTCCTTAATATCACCTTACTGCGTTAAGACGTAATTAAAAGGTAATTTTTTTTTTTAACTACAGTTTTTACACAGTGAATTTTTTTCTGTGAGCACAACCCCCATCTTTGGACATCGGTCACTCAGACCATCTTCATGGAGTCGGTTTATAGCCGTTTGTGCAGACACATGCACATTTGTGGCCTGCTGGAGGTCATTTTGCAGGGCTCCTCCTGTTCCTCCTTGCACAAAGGCTGAGCCCCTTCCACATCTCCTGGTGTACTGGCCTGTCTCCTGCTAGCGCCTCCAGCCTCTGGACACTACGCTGAGACACAGCAAAACTTCTTGCCACAGCTCACATTGATGTGCAATCCTGGATGAGCTGCACTACCTGAGCCACTTATGTGGGTTGTAGAGTTCGTCTCTTGCTACCATGAGTGTGTAAGCACAACCAACATTCAAAAGTGACCAAAACATCAGCCAGATAGCATTGGTACCGAGATGTGGTCTGTGGTCCCCACCTGCAGAACTACTCCTTTATTGAGTGTGTCTTGATAATTGCAAATAATGTCCAGCTGTTGTCTATTCCATTTGCACAACAGCATGTGAAATTGGTTGTCAAACAGTGTTGCTTCCCAAGTGGACAGTTTGATTTCACAGAAGTTTGATTTACTTGTAGTTATAGTCTGTTGTTTAAGTGTTCCCTTTATTTTTTTGAGCAGTGTATTTTAGGCCGCAGACAACAAGCAGTTTCTTCCTCGGAGTCGGTAGCTGAATACGTTGCCTTTAGACTCCTCTTCCATAACGCTAATTCTCGTCTCATTTACCTAAACTGGAATCGGCATTAGCAATACTGCAGGAGATATTCATTACGTGACATGAGAAATAACTACTTCTTGATGAGAATGACATCATCTTCTACTACGGCTCTAGAAACATATTTGTCCAGAGTCCGTCACTGACCCCATCACCACCGGCCGTCTATATGAATGATTCCCGATTCCCTGCACTGTAATCTTCTAGCACATTAGATCACATGTCTGAGTCACACACAGAAGTTTGAGGCTTTTATAAAAACTGTCATGCTGCTGCAGTGCAGTATAACGCAACCTCCACCAGAGGGAGCTTGAGAGGGAAGTGAGACTGCATACACAGAGAAGCACTGCAGAGCAGCAGCATAGGCACCACCAAGTGCCGAGAGAGTGGTCCAACAAGCCGAGTCAAAAAACAACAATAGGCAGAAGTACTAAAGAGATCAGCAATACACGTGGTCAGGAACAAGCCAGGAGTTTCAGCAACGGTCAGAAGCGGATAAGACAGGAGGCAGAAGAGAGTCTGAATACAAGCCAAGTCAGAAACCAGAGTATCAAAACCGAAACGCTGGAAAAAGGGCAGACAGAGGGAGTCAACAGACACGGGGGCAAGTCAGGGATCACAGCAGGACAAACCAAGAGCTACCAGAGTCAGGTTCACACGCCGAAGGCAGAACTATAGCTGACACCGCCAGCAGGATGCATGGGAGCTAAATAGCAAACCTGAACCCAGAATGAGGCAGAGCAAAGTTAACTTGACATGATCCCCCCGGAAAAAGGGCAGACAGGATTAAACCCTGGCACGGATCATGACAAAAAGCTTTTTTGTTTGCACAAACACAGCGGACAGAAATTATCTGATCCCAAAGTCTCCATGTACAGTGTTTTATGGGATTTATTTCTGGCCTTAGGCTTTCCTATATTACAGGGGAAAAAAAAAAACAGATACTAAAAATTATTTTTTTTGACACGCTAAACATTTGTTTTACTCTTTTGGGCCCCAGAACATAGATTTACACTGCAGGGATTGCACAGGGGCGGCTACAACGAAGCCCTGGTAGTTTAACCACTTGCTGCTGCCAAAATCAAACATGGCATCTAAGCAGATGTGACGGAGTTTGGCTGAATGCCCTCCGACCCAAAGTACTCAATAGTATGGGGCGGCCTAGTTACTACGATACTTACATGCCTAATAATGGTGTCTGGGCCTGAAATGTATGACGGTCTATTAGGCCGGGCCAGAGGCAGCGTCCAATAAGACAACCCCTTCTTGATTAATATGTTTGGCCCCGATTATAATAATAAACCCTATACTCAACTCCCGTGCTGGAACCGTTTGCATTATTTAAATGTACCTGTAAATTCTAAATGTACCTGCATTGTTTGCTGAATTAAATAATAAAATTCCTGTAGTAAAACACCCGTTAAAAGTTCCCTCAATAATACAATACACGTTTGCGGCGGCGGCGCTCAAAGAGACAAAGAAAACCCAGATATTGTGCAAAGAAAGTAAACATTTATTTAACCAAAAAATAACTGTTTAGGATCGGGGTCTATCTGAGGGTGAGATGTGGTGGACCTTGGGGGTGTGGAGCTGAGGATTGGGTGGTAGTTGATGAAGGCGTTACAGGGGAAGGGGCAACAAATTAAAGGATTGAATCATGGATGGAACTGGACACATTGGGAGTAGACAACACAGTGTAATCATAGGAATGGATAGATAAACTGGAAGGGACAGACACAAGGGAAGGTAGTGACACATTTGAGAACAAAGAAGCATTGGTAGGTGGGGGTACAGGTGGTGGGTCCAATTTTAGCAGGGGTTTTTTTGACTCCGGGTCTTCGTCCTGGTGGAAATGTTATTAGTTTTGGACCTTTGCTTTCTTGGCCAAGTGGGAGAGGTGGCCTCTGTAGCAGTCTTTCGGTGTGGTGCTGGACTGGGCAGCGTGGTGGATGCTGCTGACTGCAGGGGTAACATAGAAACATAGTTATTAAGGTTGAAGGAAGATTTTAAGCCCATCTAGTTCAAACCATAGCCTAACCTAACATGCCCTAACATGTTGATCCAGAGGAAGGGGAAAAAACCCATGTGGCAAAGAGTAAGCTCCACATTGGGTAAAAAAGGGAATTAGACCTACCGGTAATTCGGTTTCCAGGTAGTCCCTCAGGACAGCACAATGGATGGATGGAGGATGTCCTTCCTTTGACCTATAGCGGGACAGGATCATAGAGAGGTTAAAAGGACCCTCCCACCTCCACCCTCCAGTGTTTTTTCAAAGTACCACAGAAGGATGGAAATAAATGGTCTAAACATGCCCTTACAAACACGTGTGTTATAATCCATTTAACAGCTTCATCTTAATTTTGAGCCATGGTGACTCAAAGGACGAACGATCTCCCGGTAAATTAATCCCGTACAAGCCTAAAAAGAGAAACATAAGGGAGGGAACTAAGGGTGCTGTCCTGAGGGACTACCTGGAAACCGAATTACCGGTAGGTCTAATTCCCTTTTTCCATTACGTCCCTCAGGACAGCACAATGGAGAATACCAAAGAAACTCTCCCAGGGTGGGTACAGAAGCCCAGGAATCAAAGTCCCAGGCTAAAACCAGACTAGATGTATAAATGATATGAAAGATCAGAAAAACCATAGATATCTAAAGAGATCCGCAAAGAAAATCACCGTAGTGAGTGTCTGATATACATCTATAATGGCCAATTTCAGTATGAATGTGGTAAACGAAATAAGCATCAGAAACAAAGAGGGAAATTCACCCATTGTACTCCAATACCAATAATGAACCACAGCAAGTTATTTATTGTGATAGATACTTATAGACATCGCTGCCCCAGAATATGGTTAGAGAACCTTATTGCCCAGCAAAATATGGTGAAAGTCACAGCCACCACACAATGAAGACTGTACCGACCAATAATAAACTGGATGTGCTTATAACAGGAACTATGAAGCAATATAATGCAATATGATGTCCAAAGGCACTATTAAGTAATCTGATTCAATACGATGCAATATGATGCAAAGTCACTATGAAGCGCTATAATGCATATAGCAACTATGAAGAAATATGATGCACAAAGGCAATCTGAAGCACTATGATGCAAACACGAACAATGAAGCAATATGATGCATATAGGAATAATGAAGCAGTATGATGCATGAAGTAACTATGAATCGCTATGGTGCATATAGGAACAATGAAGCACTATAATGCATATAGGAACTATGAAGCAATATGATGCATGAAGGAGCTATAAAGCACAATGGTGCATATAGGAACAATGAAGCAATATGCTGTAATATAATGCACAAAGGCAATATGAAGCGCTATGGTGCATATAGGAACAATGAAGCAATATGCTGTAATATAATACACAAAGTCACTATGAAGCGCTATGATGCATATAGGAAACATGAAGCAATATGCTGTAATCTAATGCACAAAGGCAATATGAAGCGCTATGATGCGTATAGGAACCATGAAGCAATATGCTGTAATATAATGCACAAAGGCATTATGAAGCGCTATGATGTGTATAGGAACCATGAAGCAATATGCTGTAATCTAATGCACAGAGGCAATATGAAGCGTTATGATGCATATAGGAACCATGAAGCAATATGATACACAAAGGCAATATGAGCACTATGATGCATATAGGAACAGAGATGCAATATATGATGCAGAAAGGCAATATGAAGCACTCTGATGCATAAAGGAACCATGAAGCAATATGATGCAATATGATACACGAAGTAACTATGAAGCGCTATGATGCATATAGGAACTATAAAGCAATATGATGCCGTATGATAACCCAGAGGCACTCAATATGTTGCATAGATGTACTATGATTCAGTATCATGCACAGAGACCCTCCATATGATGCATAAAAGCAGTATGATGCAGTATTATGCACGGAGGCACTTGATATGATGCACAGAAAGACTAGGCTATGCTTGAAGGTGCCAAACAAGAGACCAGGCCTACACTTTTAAGCAAAAGAGCAATCTATCAGAGGTCCAGATAAATCTCCACTCTGAACAGTACCTCTCATTTGTCAGACTGACTCCACCCAAAGGAGCTAATTAATGAGCCGCAGCTGGAGGGCAGATTTCATGAAGACAATGTGCTGAATAAACACCTTGTGTCCTCCTACGGACGGAGTAGTTAAGTTGCAAAGAAAAGTGAAACACTTGTTTATTGAACCAAAAAATGGAAAGCATGCTTCAAAAAAAAAAAAAAAAAAAAATCACTCTGAAGACCAATCATAAGGCTCTGTGCAGACAAAACCTGCAACTAACTGAAGTCCAGTCATGAGATGTAGCCTGGACATATGGCCCTACCATAGCCTAGAGGTCCAAGGCCTAGCTGCAAATGGGTTCCAGGTACAGCTTTGACACAAAGGCATGAGACTAGAGTCAGCCCAGAGGCCCAGGCCAACAATGCAACATTTAAACCATGCACTCACCTGTGCTGGCTCCATACCTGCTAGAAGACAGGGGGAGCTGGTAACGCCGAAAGCCTACCGTGGAAGGAAGCGGCGTCCCCATTACTCTTCTCCTGTGCCCCCTTCCGTGTTCCATCGTAGAACGCACGCCAAACCTATGTGCCGGCGCTCCTCTCTGGCATCACTGTAAGCGCCACAGCCTTCTCCACCACACGACATAGAGGTGTTTTGCTGGTTGGCGTCCGAGCCGAGAGCCCCCCACCGGGAGGAAGCGGCTCTACCCAGGAGCCCGTCCGCTCGACTGGTCTCTGGGGCTGAGGGACTCCCCACCGGGGAGTTTCCACCCTGGGCTACTTGACAGGGGGAAGGATTAAACTAGCCGCACGATCCCCCTGAGCCCATTGCACAGGCTGACTGTTGGCTGAGGAACCTCTCAAAGAGGAGTCGGCCACGGTCCACTTGACAGGGGTGAGAGAATCCACAGGCTATCTTCGCTCTAGGAGCAACCTCTCATACAACCGTCCCCTGTAGGGACAGGAAAATCACTGGAGGGTGGAGGTGGGAGGGTCCTTTTAACCTCTCTATGATCCTGTCCCGCTATAGGTCAAAGGAAGGACATCCTCCATCCATCCATTGTGCTGTCCTGAGGGGCGTAATGGAAAAAATGTCTTCCCGACTCCACATACGGCAATCAGACTAGTTCCCTGGATCAACGCCCTATCAAGGAATCTAGTGTATATACCCTGTAACATTATACTTTTCAAGAAAGGTATCCAGTCCCCTCTTAAATTTAAGTAACGAATCACTCATTACAACATCATACGGCAGAGAGTTCCATAGTCTCACTGCTCTTACAGTAAAGAACCCGCATCCGTAATTATGCTTAAACCTTCTTTCCTCCAGACGTAGAGGATGCCCCCTTGTCCCTGTCTCAGGTCTACAAGTAAAAAGGTCATCAGAAAGGTCTTTGTACTGTCCCCTCATATATTTATACATTAAAATAAGATCACCCTTTAGACTTCATTTTTCCAAACTAAATAACCCCAAGTGTAATAACCTATCTTGGTATTGCAGACCCCCCAGTCCTCTAATAACTGAACTTGGTAGCATGGTGGGTGCTGAACTTGGGAGCGTCGTAGATGCTGCTGGCCGCAGGGATGATGAAGTTGGCTGCGTGGTGGCTCTGTGAACTGGAGGCGGTGGTGGTGGAGGATAGTTCGTCACTCTGGGAGTTTGAAAGTAGATGTTCGGCTGCTGGTAATATCTTCTGGCCTGTTGATTGTAACTTTGTGACTGCTGCAGCTGCAGCAATGCTTGGCTGTAAGCAGCCTGGCAGGCCTGCATGACGTTGATCTGGAATTGAGGCGTAAAGTTTTCTGACACTTCCCGCTATATTGAAGGAAAAAAAAAAAAAAAATGTCACGCCGGTCTCTCAAGGTCGGCTTCCAGGCGATCAAGGCGTTTGCTGACATCCTGTATAAGTGTGTTCACATGGGTAAATCCACTCTTCAGTCTATCACCAAGCACCTTAATCCCATCCTGGAAGACCGAGCGTAAGTGCATAAACTCGGGCATGAGTTACCTCTCCCAGGCCCTCTGCTGCTGATGAGAAGACCCAACAAAAGCAGCGGCAGAGGGCTGGGAGAAGGGAAAACCGGATGGATCGGCGGCTGCCTCTTCCTCAGCCTGTTAGGCCTGACAGGTTGCTACATCGCTGGTGGATGATTGGGATTGTGCTTGTTCATTGGCCGGTCGATGAGGGTCCACTCCAACAGAGAACAATCCAGGTTGTGTGGTGAAAAAAAACAAAAAAAACACATTAGTAAAACACCAAAAAAAGGTTAAATAGTAAGACAAAACAAAAGATACTCACATTCGGGTAGCAAGCGCAGGCATCAGAAAAGCAAGGTTCCGATGGTATTTGTATTTGCCGAGTATCCTTTGAGCAGCACCACTTTTAACCTGGTTCTCCTGTCTCATGTCCTTGTTGAAGAGATCCTTCATCGAGCGCCAACGCACTCTTATTCTCTTCACTGTGGTGGGGAAAAAAAAGGAAAAAAATAATTGTAAAACAATGCACCTACATTTACAGTAATAGGGAATCTCCACATACCTTCACTAGAAGAGCTGCACACCAGGTATATGGCAGTTCTCTGAGCACAGGACCTGTGATGAGGTCACAGAAGGGGAGGAGTCAGGGGTCACATGATCAGGGGCCTCAGTGTATGCAGGACTCTGCTGTGCTGGTTGTCATGGTGCTGGATGAGGGGAAGTTTGTGTTTGGGTCAGGAGGGGTTTACAGTGTGGATGTAGCAGAGCCGTGTGTGTACGAGGTGTACGGAGCGGAGCCGCATTTGTACAAGGTGTATGGAGCGGAGTCGTGTGTGTACGGATGTACGAGGTGTACAGAAGTCATTGAGCTGTAGGTTGGATTGCTGCTAAAGGGAAAAAAAATCTCTTTAATTCTTCTTTGTTAGCGAGTGTGAACGAGCTGAGTGTGACCGGAGCGTGAGTGCGAACTGAAGTAAGTGTGTGTCTTGTGATTTAGTGACTTTGGATTCAGGGAGTTTACAAGGGAGGAATTACTGAATTGCTTTTTGCATTTTATTAATATTCTAAATTTCTTTTTAACGTTTCTGTCTGGTGGAATCCCCATTAGGAAATGTGCTCCACTATTGTTAATGCCATCCAGTGCACATCTGGCCACATGTATGCAGTCCTTGATCAGCCAGTCGAGGGTGCATACTGCTGTGCGAGATGTGAGCATGTTGTGCATTTGGAAGCCCGGATTCTGAATCTAAATGTGCAGCTGGCAACACTGAGATCCATAGACAATATGGAGAGGAGTCTGCTGCTTACTGAGTTCAATGAGACAGATGAGGGGGGATGGTAGGATGGAGCTGCAGGACAGTGTGGCAGTTAGCTGGGTGAGAGAAGGCCGGGTAGAGGAAAGAGTGCCAGGGAGGCTAGTCCTGATCTGTACACCCCAATACGTTTGCCAAGTTGGCAGATGAGGGCGGTCCCCCTACAGGGGTAGCACTACTGCAGCCAGGCATGTCCTCTGAAAGCCGGAGGAGTGACTGCTCCAGTAAGGAGGGAAATAGGAGAGCAGGGCAGGCCAGACAGGTGCTGGTAGTGGGGGACTCAGTTATTAGAGGAGCAGATAGGGCAATCTGTCACAAAGACAGGGATCGTCGAACGGTGTGCTGCCTACCTGGCGCTCGAGTCTAACACATCGCTAATCGGGTGGACCGATTACTGGGAGGGGCTGGTGAGGACCCAGTGGTCATGGTGCACATTGGCACAAATGACAAAGTTAGAGGTGGGTGGAAGGTCATTAAAGCAAGGACCTCCAAGGTGGTATTCTCAGAAATACTGACTGTACCACGTGCCACGCCAGAGGCAAAGGGAAATTAAGGAGATAAATAAGTGACTCAGGAATTAGTGTAGGAAGGAGGGGTTTGGGTTCCTGGAGAACTGGGCCAACTTCTTAGTTAGCTACAGGTTCTATGCTAGGGATGGGCTCAGTAGCGTAGCTACCAGGGGGGCAGAGGGGACCATCGCCCCAAGCTCGGTGCTCAGAGGGGGCCCACCTGGAGCTACACTACTGTAACTGCACGCGCCAATACAATTACATTCTGCGGCAGAGCAGGGAGAATCTTTCTCCCTGCTCTGCCACTATGGGGCCCCTGAGCAGGCAGTGAGGGGCCCGTTGCCAGCAGTGGGCCTCCCACCCATCACCGCTAGGTCAGCTGTTTTGGCATTTAGCCAATACAGCTGACCGCATTGATGAGGGAAGGAGCGCTACGCTCCTTCTGCCATCATCTCCCTGTCAGCATCTGACATCGCCGACCTTGACAGCGGGCGCGATGATGTCACTACCCGGCGCCCACTGTCAGAAGAGCGGGAGCTCGGAGCACCGCAGGAACAAGGAGGAAGAGGTTAGTATACAGTTTTTTTATTGGGGCTGCCTTATTCTACAGGGTCTGCCTATGGGGGTGATCTTTATGCTACTGGGTCTGCCCATGGGGGTGCTGCCTTATACTACAGGGTCTGCCTATGGGTTTCTACCTTTTACTACAGGGTCTGCCTATGGGGTGCTGCCTTATACTACAGAGTCTGCCTATGGGGTGCTGCCTTTGACTACAGTTTCTGCCTATGGGGTGCTGCCTTTGACTACAGGGTCTGCATATGGGGTGTGTTATGATCCCAGTGGCAAGGATCGCAGGTCTGACAAGCTAAATACTAAAGGACAACTAGCTCTGGGGAAGTGGTAACTAGATTGACCGCAACCTGATCCTATCCGCACACAACTAAAGGTAGCCGTGGAACGTTACCTAAAAAATTCCTAGACGTCTCATCACGGCCTGAGAAACTGACTATTCCTAGAGGGAAAGAAAGTCCTTGCTTGCCTCAGTGAAATGACCCCAAAGATATAGAATAGCCCCCCCCAAATATTAACGGTTAGTTAAGGGGAAAGCACAAACGCAGAGATGAAATTAGATTTAGCAAATGAGGCCCACTAATACTAGAAAGCAGAAAATAGGAAGGGGACTGTGCGGTCAATACAAAACCCTATTCAAAATATCCACGCAGAGATTGCTCGAGCCCCTCGCACCAACTAACGGTGCGGGGGAAGCAACTCTGTACCCCAGAGCTTACCAGAAAAAAGGAAATCACATATTAGCAAGCTGGACTAGACTCATCATACACAGAAATCATATTGCAGGCAGATGAGCAAAAAATATTCAAACAGAACTTAGCTTCTCCTGAAGAGGCAGAAAACAAGATGATCAAGAGCAATCAGAATAGCACTGAATACATTGACAGCCGGCGACAAGTGGAAGTGAAGCAGAGCTAAATAGGAGCCTCCCTGGTGGATAACGAGGCAGCTGATCCTGCCAGACCCGCAGGATAATAAACCAAACCACCAGGGGGAGCCAAAAAACCAAAGTCACCCAATACCATCTGTGACCACAAGAGGGAGCCTGAAAACGGAGTTCACAACAGTACCCCCCCCCTTGAGGAGGGGTCACCGAACCCTCAACAAAACCCCCAGGGCGATCAGGGTGAGCCACAAGGAAGGCACGAACCAAATCGGCCGCATGAACATCAGAGGCGACAACTCAGGAATTATCCTCCTGACCATAGCCTTTCCACTTAACCAAATACTGAAGCCTCCATCTAGAAATACGAAAGTCCAAGATCTTCTCCACCACGTATTCCAATTCTCCCTCAACCAGCACAGGGGCAGGAGGCTCAACTGAAGGAACCACAGGCACCACATACCTCCGCAACAACGACCGATGGAACACATTATGAATAGCAAACGATGCCGGGAGGTCCAAACGAAAAGACACAGGGTTAAGGACTTCCAAAATCTTATAAGGACCGATGAAGCGAGGCTTGAATTTAGGAGAGGAGACCTTCATAGGAACATACCGAGAAGACAGCCACACCAAATCCCCAACACGAAGTCGGGGACCCACACCGCGGCGGCGGCTGGCAAAGCGCTGAGCCTTCTTCTGTGACAACTTCAGATTGTCCACCACATGGTTCCAAATCTGCTGCAACCTATCCACCACAGAATCCACCCCAGGACAGTCAGAAGATTCAACCTGACCCGAGGAAAAACGAGGATGGAAACCAGAATTGCAGAAAAAAGGCGAAACCAAGGTAGCAGAACTCGCCCGATTATTAAGGGCAAACTCGGCCAATGGCAAAAAAGTCACCCAATCATCCTGATCAGCAGAAACAAAACAACTCAAATAAGTTTCCAACGTCTGATTAGTTTGCTCGGTTTGGCCATTAGTCTGAGGATGGAAGGCCGACGAAAAAGACAAATCAATGCCCATCTTAGCACAAAAAGTTCGCCAAAACCTGGACACAAACTGGGATCCTCTATCAGACAATATTTTCAGGAATGCCGTGCAAGCGAACCACATTCTGAAAAAATAGAGGAACCAAATCGGAGGAGGAAGGCAACTTAGGCAAGGGCACCAAATGGACCATCTTGGAAAAACGATCACACACCACCCAGATAACAGACATTTTCTGAGATACTGGAAGATCCGAAATAAAATCCATGGAAATGTGCGTCCAAGGCCTTTTCGGGACAGGCAAAGGCAAAAGCAAACCGCTGGCACGAGAACAGCAAGGCTTAGCTCGAGCACAAATCCCACAAGACTGCACAAAGGAACGCACATCCCGCGACAAGGAAGGCCACCAGAAGGACCTAGCCACCAAATCTCTGGTACCAAAAATCCCAGGATGACCCGCCAACACCGAAGAATGAACCTCGGAAATAACTCTGCTGGTCCATCTATCCGGGACAAACAGTCTCTCTGGTGGACAACGGTCAGGTCTATCCGCCTGAAATTTCTGCAGCACTCGTCGCAAATCTGGAGAAATGGCAGACAAAATCACTCCCTCTCTGAGAATACCAGCCGGCTCAGAAACTCCCGGAGAGTCAGGCACAAAGCTCCTAGAAAGTGCATCAGCTTTCACCTTCGAACCAGGCAGGTATGAGACCACGAAGTTGAAACGGGAGAAAAACAACGACCAACGAGCCAGTCTAGGATTCAGGCGCTTGGCAGATTCGAGGTAAATCAGATTTTTGTGATCAGTCAGGACCACCACACGATGTTTAGCTCCTTCGAGCCAATGTCGCCACTCCTCAAATGCCCACTTCATAGCCAACAACTCCCGATTACCAACATCATAATTTCGCTCGGCAGGCGAAAATTTTCTAGAAAAGAAAGCACATGGCTTCATCACAGAGCCATCAGAGCTTCTCTGCGACAAAACAGCCCCTGCTCCAATCTCAGAAGCATCAACCTCAACCTGGAAGGGGAGAGAGACATCTGGCTGACATAAGACTGGAGCTGAAGAAAACCGGTGCTTCAGCTCCCGAAAGGCCTCCACGGCCGCAGGAGACCAATTAGTCACATCAGAACCCTTCTTGGTCAAATCCGTCAAAGGTTTAACCACGCTAGAAAAATTAGCGATGAAACGACGGTAAAAATTAGCAAAACCCAAGAACTTCTGAAGACTCTTAACAGACGTGGGCTGAGTCCAGTCATGAATAGCCTGGACCTTGACTGGGTCCATCTCCACAGTAGAAGGAGAAAAAATAAAACCCAAAAAGGAGACCTTCTGTACTCCGAAGAGGCATTTTGAGCCCTTCACAAATAAAGCATTAGCACACAGGACCTGAAACACCATCCTGACCTGCTTCACATGGGACTCCCAATCATCAGAAAAGACCAAAATGTCATCCAGGTAAACAATCATAAATTTATTCAGATATTCTCGGAAAATGTCATGCATGAAGGACTGAAACACAGAAGGAGCATTAGAGTCCAAAAGGCATCACCAAGTACTCAAAATGGC
This sequence comes from Ranitomeya variabilis, assembly GCF_051348905.1. NCBI lineage: Eukaryota > Metazoa > Chordata > Amphibia > Anura > Dendrobatidae > Ranitomeya > Ranitomeya variabilis. The sequence goes on along the minus strand of NW_027508014.1, from coordinate 5,726 downwards.
CTTCGGGCGTATTAAATGCTGTTTTCCATTCATCTCCCTGCTTAATGCGCACAAGGTTATACGCACCACGGAGATCTATCTTGGTGAACCAACTGGCACCCTTAATCCGAGCAAACAAATCAGACAATAGTGGCAAAGGATACTGAAATTGACTGTGATTTTATTCAGAAGACGATAATCTATATAAGGTCTCAAAGAACCGTCCTTCTTGGCCACAAAAAAGAATCCTGCACCAAGAGGGGAAGAGGATGGGCGAATATGTCCCTTCTCCAAAGACTCCTTTATATAACTCCGCATCGCGGCATGTTCTGGTATAGACAAATTAAAAAGTCGTCCCTTAGGGAATTTACTACCAGGAATTAAATTTATAGCACAGTCACAATCCCTATGAGGGGGCAGGGCACTGGACCTGGGCTCATCAAATACATCCTGGTAGTCAAACAAAAACTCAGGGACCTCAGAAGGAATGGAAGAAGCAATAGACACCAACGGAGTATCGCCATGAATTCCCTGACAACCCCAACTTGACACAGACATAGCTTTCCAATCTAAAACTGGATTATGAGCCTGCAGCCATGGCAGACCCAAAACAACAACATCATGCAAATTATGCAGAACAAGAAAGCGAATCACCTCCTGATGTACGGGAGTCATGCACATGGTCATTTGCGTCCAATACTGAGGCTTATTCTCAGCCAATGGCGTAGCATCAATTCCCCTCAGAGGAATAGGAAATTCCAAAGGCTCCAGGACAAAACCACAGCGCCTGGCAAACGACAAATCCGTCAGATTCAGGGCAGCACCTGAATCCACAAAAGCCATAACCGAGTAGGATGACAAAGAAAAAATCAAAGTAACAGACAAAATAAATTTAGGCTGTATAATACCAGGTTTAGCGATCTTTTTTAAGCGTTTAGAGCATGCTGAGATAACATGAGTAGAATCACCACAGTAAAAGCACAACCCATTTTGACGTCTATGACTTTGTCGCTCAATTCTGGTCAGAGTTCGATCACATTGCATAGACTCAGGTCTCTGTTCAGAAAATACCGCCAAAGGATGAGCAGATTTGCGCTCCCGCAAACGCCGATCAACCTGAATGGCTAAAGCCATAGAATCACTCAGACTTGTAGGGGTGGGAAACCCCACCATAACATTCTTAATGGCTTCAGAAAGACCTTCTCTGAAATTTGCAGCCAGGGCACACTCATTCCATTGAGTAAGCACTGACCATTTCCGAAATTTTTGACAATACACCTCTGCTTCATCCTGACCTTGAGAGAGGACCAGCAACGCTTTTTCTGCCTGATTCTCAAGATTAGGCTCCTCATAAAGCAGTCCAAGAGCCAGAAAAAATGCATCTACATTAAGCAATGCAGGATCTCCTGGCGCCAGAGAGAAAGCCCAATCCTGAGGGTCGCCACGCAACAAGGAGATAACAATTTTAACTTGCTGAGCGGGATCACCAGAGGAACGAGGTCTCAGAGATAGAAATAACTTACAATTATTCTTAAAATTCAGAAACCTAGATATATCTCCAGAAAACAACTCAGGAATGGGTATCTTTGGTTCTGACATAGGGCTATGAGTAACAAAATCCTGAATACTTTGCACCCGTGCAGTAAGATGATCCACACCAGAAGTCAGAGTCTGAATATTCATGTCTGCAGCTGAGCTCAAAACCACCCAGAGTTCAAGGGGATGAAAGAAGCTGAACAGACTGCAGCAAAAGAAAAGAGGGAGGAGAAAAAAAAAAATGTACTCAGGTCTTCTTTTAATCCCACTTCTGCGATGCATAAAACACTTCTTGGCCTGCTATACTGTTATGATCCTTAGTGGTTGAGGATCACAAATTACTCCAGCAAGGAAACTAACAAAGGACAAGCTCTAGGGAGGTGGAAAACTGGACTGACCGCAAATCTGAACCTATCCAAACACACTAGAGGTAGCCGGTGAACGTGCCTAAAATTCCTAGACGTCTCGAGCCAGCCTGAGGAACTAACTACCCCTAGAGAGAAAGAAAGACCTCTCTTGCCTCCACAGAAATAATCCCCAAAGATATAGAAGCCCCCAACAGATAATAACGGTTAGGTAAGAGGAAGGCACATACACAGGGGTGAAAGCAGATTCAGCAAATGAGGCCCACTAATACTAGATAGCAGAAAATAGAACAGGGATCTATGCGGTCAGTAAAAAACCCTTACAAAATATCCACACTGAGATTTCAAGAACCCCCGCACCAACTAACGGTGTGGGGGGAGAAACTCAGTCCCCTAGAGCAACCAGCAAGCACAGAAATCACATTTTAGCAAGCTGGACAAAAAACATGATGAACGCTGATAATCAGAAAATGAACAAACAAGAACTTAGCTTGTCTTGGAGAGACTGGGAGCAAGGTAGTCACAAGGAATCTGAAGAGCACTGAATACATTGGTAGCAGGCAAGGAACTGAGTATCCAGCTGAGTTAAATAGGAAACCAACCAAGGATAACGAACCAGCTGATGCAGCCAACCTGCAGAAAGACAACACTACACAGTACCGCTTGTGACCACTAGAGGGAGCCCAAAAATAGAGTTCACAACAATCCTCTACGTCTGGAGGAAAGAAGGTTTAAGCATAATAACAGACGCGGATTCTTTCCTGTAAGAGCAGTGAGACTATGGAACTCTCTGCCGTATGATGTTGTAATGAGTGATTCATTACTTAAATTTAAGAGGGGACTGGATACCTTTCTTGAAAAGTATAATGTTACAGGTTATATAGACTGGATTCCTTGATAGGGCGTTGATCCAGGGAACTAGTCTGATTGCCGTATGTGGAGTCGGCAAGGAATTTTTTTCCCCAAGGTGGAGCTTACTCTTTGCCACATGGGTTATTTTTTTTGCCTTCCTCTGGATCAACATGTTAGGGCAGGTTAGGTTAGGCTATGGGTTGAACTAGATGGACTTAAAGTCTTCCTTCAATCTTAATAACTATGTTACTATGTTAGGGTGAGGTGTATTATCCTCTCCACCATCTTGTCTCTGTCCATATCCATCTTTGATGGGTAATTCTGAAAAATGATTTTAAATGAAGGATCTTCACTCAGAGGATCCGATATTGTAGAAACCTGAATGAAAAGATAAGCAAATGTAACATAATAAAAATCCAGTGTAATAATACAATTACTGGAGATAATAAGGGAAACATATGAGGAGATTTATTATTTTACAATATTTAGTGTAAAATAAAGCCAGGCTGAATCAAAGAATGCGGAAACGTCTGAACAAAAGGATGACAGTCATAAAAATGATGTAGGAAGACTGACTTGAGTTTGGAAGCGTTTCACTGCAACTCAATTAAGGACTATAGGTCACATCTGAAAATCATAATAGGCAAAATGGACGTAATATGAGAACTGTTATGATCCCAATGGTAGAGGATCTCAGGGTTTTCAGCAAAGTCTGCAAACATAAAAAACCAGCTCATAGGGAGGTGGTAACTGAGCTGACCGCATACCTGATCCTAGCCCACAACTATTAGCAGCCGGGGAACGTACCTACGTTGGTTCTAGACGTCTCGCGCCAGCCGGAGAACTAACTAACCCTTTCAGAGAAAATCAGACCTCACTTGCCTCAAGAGAAAGGTACCCCGAAGTAAATACAAGCCCCCAACAAATAATAACGGTGAGGTAAGAAGAAAGGACAAACGTAAGTATGAACTAGATTCAGCAAAGAGAGGCCCACTATATAATAGCAGAAATATAGTAAGCGGACTTATGCGGTCAGTGAAAAACCCTACAAAAATATCCACGCTGAATATCAAAGAACCCCCGCACCGACTAACGGTGTGGGGGGAGAATATCAGCCCCCTTAGAGCTTCCAGCAAAATCAGGAATCACATTATGAACAAGCTGGACAAAAAACAGAACAATACAAATAAACAAAAATAAGAAAGCAGGACTTAGCTTATCTTGCAAAAATCAGGACCAGTAGACAGGAGCAACCAGACAAGGACTGATTACATTGATGCCAGGCAATGGACTAAGAATCCAGGAAGTTTAAATAGGAACACCCAGGGTCTAACGAACCAGGTGACTACCAACCTGGGGAAAGACAATCCAAGTGCCATACCGCTAGTGACCACAAGAGGGAGCCAAAAAGTATAGTTCACAACAGAGAACACTGTCGAGCAAAGAAGTTTAACTTTAAATCGCCTGGCATGTGGTGGTCAATGATGAAGTCAGTTTGTCACCTTTAGCTCTACCTCCGAACTTTTTTCATACATGTCGGTAACAACTCAGGAGTCTAAGCATTTACTACAAGTTATTAGGAGACACAATTCATATTTCCAGATGACATCCATTGGTACGACAGCTGGACTTGAAGCAGGATTTATGTTGACTTTTAACCCCTTCACCCCAAGGGTGGTTTGCACGTTAATGACCGGGCCAATTTTTACAATTCTGACCACTGTCCCTTTATGAGGTTATAACTCTGGAACGCTTCAACGGATCCCAGTGATTCTGACACTGTTTTCTCGTGACATATTGTACTTCATGATAGTGGTAAAAATTCTGTGATAGTACCTGCGTTTAATTGTGAAAAAAACGGAAATTTGGTGAAAATTTTGAAAATTTCGCAATTTTCCAACTTTGAATTTTTATGCAATTAAATCACAGATATGTCACACAAAATACTTAATAAGTAACATTTCCCACATGTCTACTTTACATCAGCACAATTTTGGAACCAAATTTTTTTTTGTTAGGGAGTTATAAGGGTTAAAAGTTGATCAGCAATTTCTCATTTTTACAACACCATTTTTTTTTAGGGACCACATCTCATTTGAAGTCATTTTGAGGGGTCTATATGATAGAAAATACCCAAGTGTGACACCATTCTAAAAACTGCACCCCTCAAGGTGCTCAAAACCATATTCAAGAAGTTTATTAACCCTTCTGGTGCTTCACAGGAATTTTTGGAATGTTTAAATAAAAATGAACATTTAACTTTTTTTCACAAAAAATTTACTTCAGCTCCAATTTGTTTTATTTTACCAAGGGTAACAGGAGAAAATGGACCCCAAAAGTTGTTGTACAATTTGTCCTGAGTACGCCGATACCCCATATGTGGGGGTAAACCACGGTTTGGGCGCATGACAGAGCTCGGAAGCGAAGGAGCGCCATTTGACTTTTCAATGTAAAATTGACTGGAATTGAGATGGGACGCCATGTTGCGTTTGGGGAGCCCCTGATGTGCCTAAACATTGAAACCCCCCACAAGTGACACCATTTTGGAAAGTAGACCCCCTAAGGAACTTATCTAGAGGTGTGGTGAGCACTTTGACCCACCAAGTGCTTCACAGAAGTTTATAATGCAGAACCGTAAAAATAAAAAATCATATTTTTTCACAAAAATTATCTTTTCACCCCCAATTTTTTATTTTCCCAAGGGTAAGAGAAGAAATTGGACCCCAAAAGTTGTTGTCCAATTTGTCCTGAGTGCGCTGATACCCCATATGTGGGGGGAACCACCGTTTGGACGCATGGAAGGGCTCGGAAGGGAAGGAGCGCCATTTGGAATGCAGACTTAGATGGAATGGTCTGCAGGCGTCACATTGCGTTTGCAGAGCCCCTAATGTACCTAAACAGTAGAAGCCCCGCACAAGTGACCCCATTTTGGAAACTAGACCCCCCAAGGAACTTATCTAGATGTGTTGTAAGAACTTTGAACCCCCAAGTGTT
>NW_027508013.1:0-60162 GCF_051348905.1 Ranitomeya variabilis | reverse complement strand
ATATTTCAGCCTTCTAGTAAATTGCTTGGACAGGGACAACTGAACGCTGTGCTGGGACAACAGGACTGTTGTGTTTGTGCAACTGCTGGTTGTGGGCAGTGTATTTGCCACTTTGGTGGACTTCGGAGTCCTTGTTCCATATCCTCTATTGTATGTAGCTTGGCAGCAAAGGCTGGAGCTAAGTTTTGATGTTCCTTTCCTTTTCTGTCTTGTACTTGTCACTACCCCCTGTGTTGATACCTTCTGCAGTGGTGGGGCTTGCGCCCTTGCCAGCCAGTGCACTAGCCAGTGTATAGTGAGGTGACAGCTAGAGACTAGGCATGTGATGGAGGCGGGGGAAAGACTCGCATAAGGTGTTAGGAAAGCTTAGGGATAGGCACAGGTTGTTGTTAGGAGGTGCCCCATCCTTTGCTCCCTGTTGTTAGAGCCTTCCTCTCCCTTTTTCCATCCCATTGTTTGTGTGTGTTGCGCTGTTTGCCAGACTTTCACATTCCGAGCGTAACAAATACACTATTTTTTAAACCAATAGAATTATTTTTTTCAATCGCCTTGCTGACATACTCTATATGTGAAGTAATGAAGATTATTGACCCTGCTAAATTGGCACATAAGATTATCTCTACCAAGATTGCACCAGTCGCTCAACCGCTAGACAAATATTAGGTATTTTAAGAAACAGACAAATATTATTTAGCAATTAGATTTTAAAATGGATGTTACTATATGCTGCCACTCAGAAACATTATTTTGCGCTAAAAAAAAAAAAAAAAAAAGTATAGGCTGCTACACAGGAATATTATATACAGCAGCTCCCAAAAAGATGGTTTTGCATATGCTGGTACTACCTAATAATATTTCCTTCTACATATAGCTGATTTTTATATTTTGGTAGTGAATGAAACCCTCCCTATTTCACCCTAATCCCACAGTCTGTTCCTAATACTAAATACTGTACAAGGCAGTGGAAAATAGCAGAGGTCTACAGCATGTACTTGCAATGGTGAGAACACCCAGGTGTCTGCCTTTCACCCTCCTTCCTATTAAATCTCTCCCTCATTAACTCCCCACCTAACAAACAAGTAATCTCTTCACAATCTCCAGCTCTAAAAATATCTTTTTGGAATAAATAACACTCACTGTATCCTCCTATCACTCTCCCTATGCTCAAACAATGCTCTCCCCATGCTGTTTCCAGCTGCAATGTGCGAAGATGGCGCTGGCAGTCTTTAAATAGTCCCTATGATGCTGGAAGGCCAGCCAAATACAGTAATGCCACACCAAAGATAGATCGAACATAATTACTGAGATTGGCAAGCCGGTCCAGCATGTTCATTGACTGCAAATAAACTGCCAAACATGCTGGGCGGGCCACTGGAATACACCGAGGTGAATACCTAATTACTCGCCGAGTAACATATAGCCAGAATACAGTACTATTCGTGCGAGTCACTAATTAAGACACTTCTTGAATTTGGTTTTGAGCACTTTGAGGGGTGCAGTTTTTAGAATGGTGTCACTTTTGGGTATTTGCTATCATATAAAACATTTAAGTTATATCAAAGAAATTTTACCAATATCGTGAAGTACAATATGTCACGTAAAAACAATCTCAAAATCAGTGGAATCCAATAAAGTGTTCCAGAGTTATAACCTCATTAATTGAAAGTGGTCAGTGTTGTAAAAATTGGCCTGGTCATTAACGTGCAAACCACTTTGGTGGGTAAAGGGGTTAATAATCAGCCAAGGGAGAGCAGACAGCTGTGTACTGATCTTATTATGCTGGGAAGAGGCCCTTACCAGACACTTAAAAGCAACCCCCAGCTGTCTGCTTTGCCTTTTCTGGTTATTAAAAATGGGGAGACCTTAAAAAAACATGACATGGCTTCCCCCCTTCATAGATATTGACCCTTTCCCAGCCTAATAAGACCAGGCCCCAGCTACCCCATTAATGGCTCATCCATTAGATGCCCCAGCTCTTCCCGATTTTCCTGGTGCAGTGGCACTTGGGGTAATGGGATTGATGTGGGGTTGATGTCAGCAGTGTAATTTCTGATGACATCAAGCCCATGGGTTAGTAATGGAGAGGAGTCTATAAGACAGCCCCATTACTAACCCAATAAGTAAAAAGAGAAGAAAACACAATGAAAGAAAACCTCCTCAAAAGTTTCCATCTTTCCCCATTTATTAAAAAAAAAAGAATCCACAGGGTCCCCGTAATCTAAAATTGGGTCCCACTACAATCCAAGTCTTCTTCATCTGGTCTATGGAGCCCTGTCCAGAGAATTCAGCTCCATAGCTATGCTTTGCGAGACCCGGCTACTGTGAACTGAGGTGACATCAGTAAGGTTGCCGCCGGTCAGAGCTGCTGTTTTCTACAATGTCACACAGAACACCGCATAAGAACTACCGGCTGTTTGGGCCTCCCTATTGACTTAAGTAGGGTTCGGGATCAAGTTCTGGTACCCGAATCAAATTTTTTTATATGACCCAAATTTCTACAGACCAACACATCCCTACCCGTAACGCTTTCAGTTTTTGGAATATAGGGCTGTTTGGGCACTTATTTTTTATGCTCGGAGCCGAAGTTTTTACTGATACCGTTTTATGGTTGATAAGGAGTTTTGATCACCTCTTATTGCATTTCATTGTGATGTTGCGGCAGCCATTTTGGTATTTTGTTTTTTGTTCTTGTTAGGCCATTTATCAATACCATTAATTTGTTTTATATTTTGATAGCTTAGACTTTTACAAATACAGTGATACAAAATATATGTATTTTTTATCGTTTTATTTTTAATGCGGTATTTGTGGGGGGGTTTAATATTTTTAAAAACTTTTTTTCACTTTTTACAGTATTTAATCGTCCCCTTACAAAGGTGTATTTAGATTTTCTGGCACATGAGGCAAGAATTCCGTTTGGCGCCACCACATCCTAAAGCAGATATTCGATTTGCACACTTTTTCAAGAGCCGATGAGCTGCTATTTCTAATTCTCTCAATGTGAAAAACTGTGAGAAGCAGGAAGTGAAGCCAGTTGTCACATGACCGTAGGTATGAAAATCGCATATGAGTGAAGTTGCCATTTGATAACTGCTGGAACCAGCAAGCATAGCTGCATCTTCACAGTGAGTAGATTACACACTGTTGGGATTGGAATCCTAATTAAAGGGTGCATCCTGGTTTGAGATGACATTCTGCAGTCACTATAGGTGGCTGCAGGCTTCTGAATTCTCACAGCACATGCACTACACACTGTTATGGTTCTCCCTTCTACAAGTATGTGATTTGTATACTTCAGGCCACATTCCGACTAGACTTTTCTGGCATCACTCAATTCATTTTCATTGACTGCGGCCACACGTGTCTAATTGGCACGTAACCGCATGTATGCAAATCACCGGCACAAGAGAATCCTGACAGCATGCAATGCGCACTGTGAGGATTAAGGAGTCAGTAGCCACATACAATGACTGTAGACTCATCACAAACTTGACCAATCTCTTTAACCCCTTAAGGACCAGGGGTATTTCCATTTTTGCATTTCCATTTTTTGCTCCCTTCTTCCCATGGCCATAACTTTTTTATTTTTCTGCCAATATGGCCATGTGAGGGCTTGTTTTTTGAGGGATGAGTTGTACTTTTGAATGACATCATTAATTTTACCATACCTTGTACTGGAAAATGGAAAAAAATTCCAAATGCGTTGAAATTGCAAAAAATGTGGAATTCCACAAATGTTTTGGGGATTTTTTTTTTTACCTTGTTTACTAAATGCTAAAACTGACTGGCCAGTAGGATTCTCCATGTCATTAAGAGTTCACAGTGAAGGAACAGATGATTGGCCTCGGGGAGACCAAAACATCCAACACCGCGGAGACACCATCACGTGTTTCTCAACGCAGTGATCCAGAACACTGCCCCCATCCCTTATGGGAAATATGCAAATGCATGTAGGATAGCTGCGGAGACACCATCACGTGTTTCTCAACGCAAGCAGTGAATAGCCAGACCTTTCCCCGGGAAGGAACAACCACGGGAAGGGCAGCATCCAGTAAAGGAAAACAACCAATACAGGAAAACCACCATGCTCCTAATAGCCAGATTCCTACTCCACACTGATGAGGGGCAAAAACCCCGAAACAGCTGTCTGTGGATGGATACCATGTTTGGCATAGGTGGTTTTCCTGTATTGGTTGTTTTCCTTTACTGGATGCTGCCCTTCCCGTGGTTGTTCCTTCCCGGGGAAAGGTCTGGCTATTCACTGCTTGCGTTGAGAAACACGTGATGGTGTCTCCGCAGCTATCCTACATGCATTTGCATATTTCCCATAAGGGATGGGGGCAGTGTTCTGGATCACTGCGTTGAGAAACGTGATGGTGTCTCCGCGGTGTTGGATGTTTTGGTCTCCCCGAGGCCAATCATCTGTTCCTTCACAGCCTTTTACTAGGCACTGCTCCTAATAGCCAGATTCCTACTCCACACTGATGAGGGGCAAACACCCCGAAACAGCTGTCTGTGGATGGATACCATGTTTGGCATAGGTGGTTTTCCTGTATTGGTTGTTTTCCTTTACTGGATGCTGCCCTTCCCGTGGTTGTTCCTTCCCGGGGAAAGGTCTGGCTATTCACTGCTTGCGTTGAGAAACACGTGATGGTGTCTCCGCAGCTATCCTACATGCATTTGCATATTTCCCATAAGGGATGGGGGCAGTGTTCTGGATCACTGCGTTGAGAAACACGTGATGGTGTCTCCGCGGTGTTGGATGTTTTGGTCTCCCCGAGGCCAATCATCTGTTCCTTCACAGCCTTTTACTAGGCACTGCTCCTAATAGCCAGATTCCTACTCCACACTGATGAGGGGCAAACACCCCGAAACAGCTGTCTGTGGATGGATACCATGTTTGGCATAGGTGGATTTCCTGTATTGGTTGTTTTCCTTTACTGGATGCTGCCCTTCCCGTGGTTGTTCCTTCCCGGGGAAAGGTCTGGCTATTCACTGCTTGCGTTGAGAAACACGTGATGGTGTCTCCGCAGCTATCCTACATGCATTTGCATATTTCCCATAAGGGATGGGGGCAGTGTTCTGGATCACTGCGTTGAGAAACACGTGATGGTGTCTCCGCGGTGTTGGATGCTTTGGTCTCCCCGAGGCCAATCATCTGTTCCTTCACAGCCTTTTACTAGGCACTGCTCCTAATAGCCAGATTCCTACTCCACACTGATGATGGGCAAAAACCCCGAAACAGCTGTCTGTGGATGGATACCATGTTTGGCATAGGTGGTTTTCCTGTATTGGTTGTTTTCCTTTACTGGATGCTGCCCTTCCCGTGGTTGTTCCTTCCCGGGGAAAGGTCTGGCTATTCACTGCTTGCGTTGAGAAACACGTGATGGTGTCTCCGCAGCTATCCTACATGCATTTGCATATTTCCCATAAGGGATGGGGGCAGTGTTCTGGATCACTGCGTTGAGAAACACGTGATGGTGTCTCCGCGGTGTTGGATGTTTTGGTCTCCCCGAGGCCAATCATCTGTTCCTTCACAGCCTTTTACTAGGCACTGCTCCTAATAGCCAGATTCCTACTCCACACTGATGAGGGGCAAACACCCCGAAACAGCTGTCTGTGGATGGATACCATGTTTGGCATAGGTGGTTTTCCTGTATTGGTTGTTTTCCTTTACTGGATGCTGCCCTTCCCGTGGTTGTTCCTTCCCGGGGAAAGGTCTGGCTATTCACTGCTTGCGTTGAGAAACACGTGATGGTGTCTCCGCAGCTATCCTACATGCATTTGCATATTTCCCATAAGGGATGGGGGCAGTGTTCTGGATCACTGCGTTGAGAAACACGTGATGGTGTCTCCGCGGTGTTGGATGTTTTGGTCTCCCCGAGGCCAATCATCTGTTCCTTCACAGCGTTTTACTAGGCACTGCTCCTAATAGCCAGATTCCTACTCCACACTGATGAGGGGCAAACACCCCGAAACAGCTGTCTGTGGATGGATACCATGTTTGGCATAGGTGGTTTTCCTGTATTGGTTGTTTTCCTTTACTGGATGCTGCCCTTCCCGTGGTTGTTCCTTCCCGGGGAAAGGTCTGGCTATTCACTGCTTGCGTTGAGAAACACGTGATGGTGTCTCCGCAGCTATCCTACATGCATTAAGAGTTCACAGACACCAAACATGTCTAGGTTCTTTTTTATTTATGTGGTAAAAAAAATCCAAAGTTTGTAAAAAAGAATCAAAATTTTGAGTTTTCCTAGACCCGTAGCGTTTCCATTTTTTCGAGATCTGGGGCCGAGTGTGGGCTTATTTTTGGGAGCCAATTTGATGTTTTTATTGATAACATTTTGGTGTGTATATGTGCAGCACCCCAGAGTCCTGGTCATTGCAGTAATGTCGTTCCTCCACCAGGGGGAGTGATATTACGTCTGAAGGTAATAAAGGAGTTCATCTTACCAGGTATCACAAACCATACACTACACTTCACACTCCAGACCACCAGGGGGATCTATGCTCCTATCTAGTAGAGCACTCCTCACAGAAGGGTAAAACTGGTGGGCTGGATAGAAAGTTAGAGAGACGCTGGCTGGGCTTTGCCCAGGCAACACCTGTCAGGCAGACAGGGGGAAAGGAGGAACATCTGGGCTGCAGACAGAGGGTCCCTGTCAGGGGTGGGATCCTGACAGAGGCCTAGCGAGACAGAAAGCTACGGAGCTGCGCCTGCCCCACGTGCGGCAACATCCTAAGAAAGGACACGAAGCGAATTGTATTGTAGAGAGTGAGAAACGAAGTCACAGCACAAGGAGAAAACACCAGGAGGAGTTCTGCCCTGAAATAGGCTGCCTCCTTCTGAGGCGCGTAGCCGGTGGCCGGAACACCGAGGGAGTAATTGACTTTACGCATTACTTCAGAGACCGGCAGGACAGTCAATTCCAAGTTGGCTGCCCAACCTTAATACCTATGAAGACACAGTGGCAAATTGTGGGGGTCGGGGCATCACTATGGCCCCAATAAACAAGCCTCAGGCCATCAGTCATACGGGTTTGTCCTATCCACACCATCTGGGGGACAGAGAGGAAGAAATAACAACTAGAACATCTACAAGAGTTGTGAGGACCTTACCGAGTTGTTCAGCAGGGAGGGACTACAACTCAACGGAAGCCCCTAGGGCCACGGTCCGGGTCAGCCACCGTGACATCCCCATTGAGAACCGAAGGGCCCGGTTCCAAGTTCCCATTGCCCTACTGGGGGCGATCCAACTTTGGCATCACAAACAGGATCTACTTAAGCCTGAAAATCGGGTCATGTGCGCATAAGAACTGTGCCAGAACTGTAGTTGAACTGTGATTTGCTTAAAGACTGTGAACTGCCATTTGCCGCAAAAATTCCCGCCAAAACCGCCACCATTACAGCGCCATGAGGAGCGCAGACGAAGAAGAAGGGCGTGGAGTTGTGGGCGTGAATGAACTGAGAAGCGCGAAAAATAATGGCCGCCCAGTCTAAATATCTTTGTACCTTGAGGACGTGTCCATCAGCAGCCGAGATCCGCCTCCTGATCCTCAATGGCGGGCGGAGACAACAAAAGCGAAACCGCCCCAGAAGGAGAGAGCGGGAAAAAGACCAGGAAGAGGCGAACCAAGTGGAGGATGCCATGGCGAGCTGCCCGGTACCAGAGCGTGGGGTCGGAGCAGAGGACTCCCCCAGCTACCCGGAGGGGCACGGAAACCAGGCCTCCACTGCTGATGCCGACTTCCAGGCCGGAGTGGACGAACTAATTGATCAGCTTCTGCAGCTGCGGTGGAAGGCCCAGGCTCCGCACCAGATGACGGCCGCGAAGGACCCACCGACATCGCTCCCTGCACAGCTCCAGGAGCTGTCGCCAACACCATCACGGACAACACCGCCGGTGAAGCCAGCTGACGTGGAGGACGCCGCTGTGGCCGGTAAGCACGCCGACCCTGCCCTGGTGACGGAAGGCCTCCTGATAGGCCCAGTCACAGCGCCGCCTCCCCGCGGGACCCATAGACTCCAGCGCCTCGAATCCTGGGACCAGACCACGGGTATGGAGCAGTTCTTAAAGGCCCCGATAGCGCCCATCACCTTGTCGGGAGAGGTGTATGCCGAACGGACTGTATACCGCTGGGTGAATCCTGGGTCTGACTTTATGGGGTTCCCCGGGGACGCAACCCAGAAGGGAGAGACATTGGAGGTTCTCAGCTGGGAGGACTATCAGACCCAACTTACCCGTAAGTGGGAGGAGGAAGACGAGAGATACCAGGCCCAACACAAGGCTCATGACCAGTGAGACCTAACCGTCAAGGCCCAGGCCCGCAAGGACCGCACCACCCACCAGGCAGCGCATAAGCAGGGCACAGTTGTAACCTTCAAGCTCCAAGGGGGATGGGGCTTCATCAAGGAGCAAGGGCTGTATGCGGAGGTCTTTGTGAACCGGAGGGACGTGGAATCCCACCTCTGGTAGGGACACCCCGACTGAGACCTTTACCCGGGAGACACCGCTACTTACACCAGGCATTTCGGTGAAAAGGGCTGGTTCGCCTTAAATGTGCACAAAAAGAGAGACATTGTGGCACATCCTACAAAAGCCCCAGCTAAATTGTCTCCTGTGGCAATGGCACCACCTTGCGTCCAGACCACTGCTACGACTACCACGACCACTGTCACCCCCACATATACCACGACTCGGATTACCACTTGCACTGTCACCATGACTGAAACTGTTGTGGCTACTGAGCGAACACCCGTGGTGGCCCATGCCAAGATTACCCCTGAGAGGACAACAGTGGGTACTCAGACCCCCAAATGGGATGAGAGACCTCCCTATGTAGTACCAGGCGGTAGCCAATACCCAAAAGGACTACCCCCGCCGGTACTACCTCCTGAATGGTTTAAATAAACCTTGAAACCACGGCTTGTAAATAGTTAACTGTTTGTTTCCTGCTGCTTAAACCCGTCTAGGGTTAACTCTTAAAGGGATCCCTTTGTTTACCCTGGATCCCTGTTGTTTCACGTTTGCACAAGTTTTCTACTTTTTCAAAAGAACTGCCGAATCATGGACGGTGAATGATTCACAAATTGTTCCTGTAAATAGTTTGCACCTTCTTAAAGGTGCTTTCTACTGGTTTTACATAGGAGGCTTTTACAGAGACTGCATCTTAACAGAAACTGCTGTTATACTATGCTGTAAAAATAACTGCTTTGCCTTACAGACCTGAAGAAAAACCCGTTGGTGCGGCAGAATTCCGGGTCAGGATTACACTTCTTGTAGCCCACCCAAGACCAACGTTCGGGGGTTCGTAATGGGTCTCTCATATCATATTACGTCATGTTGCCTTTAAG
This sequence comes from Ranitomeya variabilis, assembly GCF_051348905.1. Classification (NCBI taxonomy): domain Eukaryota; kingdom Metazoa; phylum Chordata; class Amphibia; order Anura; family Dendrobatidae; genus Ranitomeya; species Ranitomeya variabilis. Next base: position 50,811 of record NW_027508013.1, on the reverse strand, counting down.
TAAACTTGAATGTGATTATTTTGCACTACCTCTAAAAAGACTTGGATTTATCCTTAAAGGAAATTTTTTTTTGTAGCACTTTGCATAAGAGAAACAATGTTGCCTTAAGTAGTTAGATAGTAATAATGTTCATACATAGCTGATAGTATGTAGTTAAGAATAGGAAATGTTAGATAATGTACTTTAAATAAAATTGAGGATAAAGCAATTGGAAGAAGGATACAGTGAGCCCATAGAGGGGGTGAAACCTGTTCTGCATTTCCATAGAGTGAACCCGTAGGGGTTAGAGAGTCCTCTAGGGAACCTTAGAAAGTTAGTTAAAAGACTTTGCACTTAGAAAAGAATAACTGTTTTATGCTTGAAAAAAGAAATGTTAACTTATTGTCTTAAAACTGCACTTAGTAGTTAATAGATAGAATACCTGTATGGGTAATAGAATTTCATAGTTAGTAAGTGTGTCAATCTACAGAAATAAGCTGGCAATTTTAATATGTTCTTGTTTGTAACGTTCAAGTGTCCTCACCTCCCATAAAGGGAAGCATTGTTATATTATTCTGTTTTATAGCATTTCCAAAATTTTGTATGTCTTTTTGCTAATGTATTGTTGTTTCTTTTTGCAGTCTGGGAGTACTGGATTTAACGGGGGGGGGGAGTGCAGCACCCCTGAGTCCTGGTCATTGCAGTAATGTCGTTCCTCCACCAGGGGGAGTGATATTACGTCTGAAGGTAATAAAGGAGTTCATCTTACCAGGTATCACAAGCACTACACTTCACACTCCAGACCACCAGGGGGAGCTATGCTCCTATCTAGTAGGGCACTCCTCACAGAAGGGTAAAACTGGTGGGCTGGATAGAAAGTTAGAGAGACGCTGGCTGGGCTTTGCCCAGGCAACACCTGTCAGGCAGACAGGGGGAAAGGAGGAACATCTGAGCTGCAGACAGAGGGTCCCTGTCAGGGGTGGGATCCTGACAGAGGCCTAGCGAGACAGAAAGCTACAGAGCTGCACCTGCCCCACATGCGGCAGCATCCTAAGAAAGGACACGAAGCGAATTGTATTGTAGAGAGTGAGAAACAAAGTCACAGCACAAGGAGAAAACACCAGGAGGAGTTCTGCCCTGAAATAGGCTGCCTCCTTCTGAGGCGCGTAGCTGGTGGCTGAAACACCGAGGGAGTAATTGACTCTACGCATTACTTCAGAGACCGGCAGGACAGTCAATTCCAAGTTGGCTGCCCGACCTTAATACCTATGAAGACACAGTGGCAAATTGTGGGGGTCGGGGCGTCTCTACGGTCCCTATAAACAAGCCTCAGGCCATCAGTCATACGGGTTTGTCTTATCCACACCATCTGGGGGACAGAGAGGAAGAAATAACAACTAGATCTACAAGAGTTGTGAGGACCTTACCGAGTTGCTCAGCAGGGAGGGACTACAACTCAACGGACGACCCTAGGGCCACGGACCGGGTCAGCCACCGTGACATCCCCATCGAGAACTGAAGGGCCCGGTTCTGAGTTCCCATTGCCCTACTGGGGGCAATCCATATCCAATCCAGCAACCAAAAAAGTGACTCTGGTATACCAATTGGATTATTTTTACATATTGATAGTGGAGCGCCCCATTGGGCCATGGGGTACTCAGTACTGGGTCTGACAAGGCAGTTTTTAAAGGGCAAGGTCACGGCAGCAGTGACCCAGTCCGTGGCCCCAGGTGTCCAAAAATAAAGCGTTGTTTTAGTGGTAAGTGGAAAATGGGAATAAAGTTTATGTGGAAAAGGGGAAATATTCGTGACGCCACCCATGGTATTCGGCAATGAGATGGTGGCTGACACTGTAGTCTAGGTCCTCTAGGGCAGATGGTGATGCAGCAGAGTTGGTGCAGCTCTCCACGGGTATAGCTAACCCCAGGGCAGACATAGTGTACAGATATAAGATGGCGGTGGTGGCTATGCCAGGCAGGTACGATTGGAATAACGCAAAGCACACAGCAAGGTGCAGTTTCCAGACTTTTACTTACAGTTCTTTATGGCACCCAGCCGGGTGTGCCGTGTCTCCTGGGTCCGTGGTACAGCAAACTCCCAGGTAGTTTGGGATGCACCCTTCCAGGACTCCTTTCATAAGCCTTCCTCTAGCTGTCTCTCTATGCTGGCCTTCCTCTTCTCCTTTCCAGCGACTTACCCACAGTGTCCCAAGCCAGCAGCCATGAACCTGGTCGGGCGATATCCTCTCAGTCCCCTGGATTCCCTATGGCTGCCTTTTTAGCGAAGTATGGGTGGATGTGGCTGTGCTTCTTGCAATCGCCACAGCCTCCGGTTTCTTAGCTAGATTTGTAGTTTCTCACTAAGTTGGGGCCAGTCCCCTTACTGCGACTTGGTCCCTCCACATCTGGATACGGGCCCCACAGGTGGCTCCTGCACTTCCCATGCCCCTAGAACCCCCTTCTGTCTTTCTGGGAGCTTCTTTTGGCCTCTATTTCACACTTCTTCTGTCTGTCCATCAGAAGCTGCAGACCAGAACGTCTGCTCGGCTCTTCTTCCTCCCTCCTTTCCCTCCTAATTAGCTCCTCCCCTACTCTACCTACCCCTCCCACTCCCCAACATCCATTCCTATCCAGCCTGGGATGAGGCCTTCCTCCCTAAGGGTACGCCCACATGCCCCGACTAAACTAGTGTGTGTTGGATATAAGTGTTAGAGTCCTGGGTAGTGCTCCCTCCTTATCTGAGAATGGGATAGCACACCTCTGGGTGAGGTGCAGTATCTCTGTGGTGACTGGATCCCGGGGGAACCACAATAGACCAGACAATTCTGAACACAGCAAAACCAAATATGTGCATATTTGACTTTTTTATTGTTTTATTTTGAATGGGGCAAATAGGGGGTAATTTGAACTTTTATATTTTTTTATTTTTTAATATTTTTTTTTACTTTTTATTTGCTTCAATAGTCTCCATGGGAGATTAGAAGTTGCGATCTTCCAATCGCTTGTACTACATAGAGCAAGCAGGGCTGCATCCCTGCTATATGTAGCAGAAATGCTCACTTGCTATGAGTGCCGACCGCTGGGCGGCGCTCATAACTATCCGGATATGACAACCACAGGGGTCTCCTGCACACCCCGGGTTGTCATGCTAACCCATCGGCAACCCATGGTCCTGTGACACGGGCTCCGATGGGCAGGGTTAATGACGCACATCCTGCGCGTGCATGTTAAGTGCCGCTGTCAGAGTTTGACAGCAGCATTTAATATGGTAATATCGTGATTTCACACGCGGCTGTTAGGGGCACATGACAGCTGATCAGATCAGCTGTCTTGTGCCTAAAAAGGTGCGGGCTCATCGCCGAAGCCTGCACCAAACAGGAGGAGGCGTCAAATGTCTGATATATCCGTCACTGGACGTTGAGGGGTTAATGCTCCTAACATACGGTAAATAAAAAAATGAGAATCAGTCAGTATCACAAAAAAATTTACATTCAGGTACCTGATAGATGGTGTGTCTCTGGAGTTATTCTCTTTCTTTTCTTCTTCATCTTATCCAGACACCATGATGTCTTTTCACACCAACAGCTCGTCTCTGCAGACTTCCATCTTCCCAGGTCTTTTGCAGCACATCTCCACACAATGCCCTTAAAGATAGCACTGTCATTATAATGCTCCTGAATAAAAATATCTGCCCTATATTGAGCCGCTGAATGAAAAATTACCCCTCACTATATTCCCTGCACAAAATATGACCCCCACACTGTCCCTCTTATGGTACATGCCCTCCACACTGTGTCCCCCCTGTACTGTCTAATCTCTATACTGTGCCCCCTCACTACACTTCCTTGGCTTACTATCCATTCCTGGCTGGGACCTTACACTGTTCCCCATGCTACCCCCCACTACTCAGTATTTATTCTGTGTCCAATCACATTTTTCTCCCCCTATACTGTCTCCTTTCACTATACTTTCTCATTCTCCATACTGCCTCCTCACACATCCCCTGACTCCCCATACTGTGTCCGCACCCATCCCATCACCCTTGCTCCCCATACTGTGTCCACATTAATTTTCTCTTTGCTCCTCATACTGTTTCCTCATAATACCCCCATTTTACCCTTTGCTCCTCATATTATATCTTCAAATTTCTCCCACTCCACATATTGTGTCTGCCGGTCCTTTCCTTGCTCCCCAAACTTGTGTTCTCAAATCATCCCCCTCATTATACAAAATGTCCACCATCACACTAAGTAAATCTCCCCCACCACACATTGTAAATCTCCCCGAGCCCCTTTACACTAAATTTCCCCCACACAGTAAATACCCTACACGCAATAAATAACCACACATAGTAAATATCCCCGCACACAGTAAACACTCCCACACACAGAAAATGCCCCCTACACACACAGTAAATCTCCCTCAGCCTGGTTAAACTAAATCTTCCACACAGAGTAAGTCTCCCCTACACAGTAAATATTCTCATACACAGGAAATAACCCCACACAGTAAATACCCCCACACGGTAAATCTCCCCAGCCCCGTTACTCTAAATCTCCCACTCACAGGAAATACCCCCACACACAGTAATTACCCCCAACACAGTAAATATCCACAAGACCCATTACACTAAATCCTCCCAGACACAGTATATACCCCCACACAATCCACAATCTAGTAAATACCCTCACACAATCCAAATTCCAGTTAATACCCCCACACTAAAAAAAATCTGTTACATTCAATTTTCAGTGTCTTCAGCTCCACTGGTGTGGAGCACTTACCACCAATGTGCGCCTCTCCGCACCAGCGATTGACATCAGTAGCATGATCACATGACCTGATCACCCTCCTGACGTTGCTCTGACCCAGCAGTAAGAGCTTCAATTGCACTCACATGTGAAAGACAATTGATCACTGGGAGTTGGCAGGCTGCAGCTTCTCTGAGTCTTCTGTCAGCTTGACCGCCGGCTCAGAGAACTGCGCCACAATAGGGAGCCTGACTGCGTCCCCAGCCACCTGTGCCTGTGGCAGATGCCACGGCTGCCCTCTCCTAGGTGCTCCTCTGTCCCCTTACGGGACTTGAAGCTGGGATCATCTGATCACTTGTGCTATACATAGCAGTTTATCAGCTCTGGTATGTATAGTGAAAATCACAATCTCCTATGAATGCCAGACACGAGCATGCTTTCACAGGAGGATCGTAATGATAGGCACGGGAGTAATCAGCAAACTTTAAATCATGGCAACTCATCGGCGCCCTGCAATCACGTCACGGGTGTGCCAATGGGAGCATAGAACGACGTGCCACAGGAGGATCATAATGACAGGCACGGGAGTAATCAGCAAACTTTAAATCATGGCAATTCATCGTCGCCCTGCAATCACATCACGGGTGTGCCAATGGAAGCATGGAATGACGTGCCTCCATGATGGCACATATTGAATTTCATTGTCGGACATTGACTGCAGCATTTAACAGATTAAAAGCAGAAGCGTAGCTAGGGTTTTGGTTAAAGGGGGGTGAAGCTTCTGAGTGGGCCCCTAACCAGGTAATCTTGATTACAACTCGGTGTTGCACCCTAGTGGTGGAGGACCTCAGCAGATGATCGCGCTGTTGCTGAAAATAATCTTTATACAAAGACCAACATGGATATTATTGCCATATGGTCAGTGGTAGATACTAGTCCTACAGAACATATAAGAGATCACAGCACAGTTATGGATAATGGCTTAATGACTTACCGCTGACATTCTTTTTGATGGAATCGTTCATTTTTCCTGTCTTTTCCTTCTGGCCCAGACCGACATGACAACTTCTTCCAACCACGACTCGGCTGCAGAGAATACAACAAAGACATATTTCACTTCTCATATTCCAGCCCCATCACTATCTATTTCCAACCTACACAAACTCCTCATCCTGCTGATATCCCAATACTGAGCCGCTGCTGCTGTATGTGTCACTATTACTGCACCTGCAGTATGGTTCTATGTGCCTTCTAAATTCTAAAGCACCCCTCTATAAAATAGTAATGCCAGGTGCAAGTGCCCTAGAATACAGTGCCCATATTTTGCCACCTAGAAACTAATAATGCCCTTTGTGCCTCTTTAATAGTCACAGTAACCTCAGTTCCCCTATAACAATAAGTGCCCACTTTATATTTAATAATATCCCAAGTCCCCCCTGTACAGCTTCCCTATCCCCTATACACAGTATGATGCTCTCTTATACACAGTATAATGTCCCCTCACTGTGTAGTACCACCCGCACAGTATACTGACCCCTTAGTAGCTCCCAAACTGATGGCTCCAACACTGTAAGATGACCCCCTCACTGTAATCTCCACACTGTATGGTGGACCCCTAGATAGCCTCCATATAGTATAATGCACCAGATAGTCCCCAATATAGTGTAATGCACTCCCCATAGGCCTTCATATAGTAAAATGCACTCCCCATATTCCTACTCTATATTGTATAATGCACCCCCATAGGCAGACTCTATAGCATAAGGCAGCCCTCATACGCAGACTCTATATTATAAGGCAGCACCCATAGGCAGACTCTATAGCACAAGGCAGGCCCATAGGCAGACTCTATAACACAAGGCAGCACCCATAGGTAGACTCTGTAGTATAAGGCAGCCCCCCATAGGCAGACTCTGTAGTATAAGGCAGCCCCCCAAAGGCAGACTCTGCAGTATAAGGCAGACCCCCCATAGGCAGACTCTGTAGTATAAGGCAGACCCCTCCCCCCATAGGCAGGCTCTGTAGTATAAGGCAGCTCCCATAAAAATAAATAAATAAATACTCACTTCTCTTCTTCCTGGCTCCTCCGCTGCTCTGAGTGCATGCACACCTCCGGACAGCGGGTGCCAGGTAGTGACGTCATCGCGCCCCCTGTCAGTGTCAGCGTTGGTGACGTCAGACGCTAATAGGGGGATGATGGGAGAGGGAGCATAAAGCTCCCTTTCTCATCAATGCGGTCAGCTGTATCAGCATGTAGCCAATACAGCTGAACCTGCGATGACAGGCGGGGGGCCCACTGCTGGCACCGAATCCCTGTTCAGGGGCCACATAGCGGCCGGACGACAGAACAGTGAGATTGATTCTCCCTGCTCTTCCACATAATGTAACTGTATCTGCATGCTGTGCACACGCTGAGTGCAGTTAACAGTCATTAAATTAGCCATCATGTGCTGGGAAAGAGGCGGGCTCCGTGTGAGAGCCCACATCAAAGTCAGGGATACAACACATGTTGTCATATGTTATCATATGTCATGAAGGGGTTAAAGATGTATCCAAAATAATTGAGCAGCATTCATCTGTCTCTTAAGCTGCTTAATATTACTTACAAATACATATAGTATAAGTAAAGAAACACTACCAGAGGTCCAATCCTATTCAGGTTTCTACTAGAGAAATTAACCCAATTCCAAAAAATTATTGCGCAAAGGAAAACTGAGAATGTCAAGAATTTAGGTTTGAGTTACAACAACTGTGCCCTGTGTGCTCTGCCCTGTTCGCATTCTACTACTGAATGATTTAGCCACAAGTGGTGTCCCAAAAAATTTTTTATAGCAATATTTGCCCTTTTTGCCCATCATTGAGCAGTGGCCTAATCTTACACAGGGCCATACCTGTGAAATTCACCCCAGATGCTGCTCACAAAAAAAAACGATTTCAGTAAAATGAAGAGGTTGTTGAAATATACCAAATATTTGCTTTTCGGAAAACAATAAAATTTGTACCCTCTTTCACAGGCTTCAGTATGTTGCAGCTTGCCCTCACCAACTTCCAGTGGTGGATTTCAAAGTAACACAAGCTCCAGTTTCCATGCTCAGCAATCATGTTTAATTCCTGGGTCTGTTGGTGCTGCTCAGTCAGGGAGCTCCTGGTTCTTTTTTCAGTGCTAGGCTGGACAGTTATCTTTTTAAACCCTTGAGCCTTTGACTATCTCTGTCAGTTAATGTTTTCTCTTGCTCTATCTGGTGCCTGCTGCTCGCTGCTCCTCTGAAAAATTGTTGAATTCCTTTTGTCTGACGGTAGCCTGTTTGCTGATCATTATTAATGATGAGCGAGTATATACTCGTTGCTCGGATTTTCCCGAGCACGCTCGGGTGACCTTCGAGTATTTGTTTTTGCTCGGAGATATAGTTTTCATTGCCTCAGTTGCATGATTTACAGCTTCCAGATATGCTGAATACATGTGGAAATTCCCTAACAAACAGGCATTCCTCACATGTATTCAGCGTATCTGGAAGCTGTAAATCATGCAACTGAGGTGATGAAAACTATATCTCCGAGCAATAACAAATACTCAGAGGTCCCCCGAGCGTGCTCGGGAAAACTCGAGCAACGAGTACACTCGCTCATCACTAATCAATGTAATCATTATTTATTTTGTACTTTTGCTGCCTTCAGATTCAGGCCTGGCTAACTTGACTTCTCTCTCGTCTGTTTGCTCCTTCAGGTAGTAGAAGCAATCCAGTGGACCTGTTGTAAGACCAGATGCCAGTACAAGGGTTATAGAGGGCACAGGCCGAGGTTCCACTTGAAGTTGGCAAGTGGAATAGCTAGTGCCAAGTGTTTCCGAGGTTGCCTTTTTGGACCTACTTCCTCTAACAGACGTTACAAACTCCACCTAATGCCTGCCCTTAAATAGCTGTGTTCTACTTATTCCTGTTTTCCTGACTGCCTTTTTATGTTGCATAGTGACGTCTTTAAGAGTATTACTATTACAGTGCACTAGTGACTGCTTTGCATTCTTTTGCATTCTAGCATCTGGTATGATTGTGTGGCAATACTGGGTCTTACAAACATAGCACAATCATTGTTTCATATTGCATATTCTGTTGTCTCTGGAATATCCCCTTTCAAGTTCATCATTGATATCAGATTGAACTCGAGTTGCCTATAGTTAAATTATTGGAGCATTCTAGGCAAACAAAATTCCTTTGGATTCCCTTTGATGCATCTAAATACTGTATATACTTGTGTATCAGCTGAGCTTTTCATCACAAAAAAATGTGCGTCCTCGACTTATGCACAAGTCAATGTCCCAGTTTATGGTGGGAGAGGGGGAGTGGCGGAGCAGCGGGTCACAGGAAGCAGGACACGGAGGCTGCGGCAAAGCCTGTGCCCGCTGATAAAAATAAATGGATATTCACTACACTGGCAATGAATATTCATTTTTCTTATAGCGTGCACAGTTACAGCCGCAGCCGCTGGCTTCGAGCAGCTGCTGAGCTCTAACGGGTGCCCACTCATTAAGGTAATGAATATTCACCTTTCTCCACTCCCAAATGCTAGAGAGAGGTGACAATTCATTACCTTAATGAGTGGGGACATGTGATCGCCTGGCCGCAGGAGCTGCTGGAAACTGGAACGAGATGCTGCAAGGGTGCGCAGGGAATGTAAGTAGGATGTTTTTTTTGTTCTTTATGTTTTCTCATGGGGGCCATACATACAAGAATGGGGATGAGGAACCACACATACAAGGATGGGAATAAGGAGCCATGTGTACAAGTATGGGAATAGGGAGCCATGCATACAAGGATGGGAATAAGGAGCCATGCCTACAAGGATGGGAATAAGGAGCCATGCATACAAAGATGGGAATAAGGAGCCATGCATACAAGGATAGGAATAAGGAGCGATGCATACAAGGATGGGAATAAGTAGCCATGCATACAAAGATGGGAATAAGGAGCCATGCATACAAGGATGGTAATAAGTAGCCATGCATACAAGGATGGGAATAAGGAACCATGCATACAAAGATGGGAATAAGGAGCCATGCATACAAGGATAGGAATAAGAAGCAATGCATACAAGAATGGTAATAAGTAGCCATGCATACAAGGATGGGAATAAGGAGCCATGCATACAAGGATGGTAATAAGGAGCCATGCATACAAGGATGGTAATAAGTAGCCATGCATACAAGGATGGGAATAAGGAGCCATGCATACAAGGATGGGAATAAGGAGCCATGCAAACAAGGATGGGATAAAGGAGCCATGCATACAAGGATGGGACTAAGGAGCCATTCATACAAAGAAGGCAATAAGGAGCCATGCATGCAAGAATGGGATAAAGGAGCCATGCATGCAAGGATGGGAATAAGGAGCCATGCATACAAAAATGGGAATAAGGAGCCATGCATACAAGGATGAGAATAAGGAGCCATGCATACAAGGATGGGAACAGGTAGCCATGCATACAAGGATGGGAATAAGGAGCCATGCATGCAAGGATGGGAATAAGTAGCCATGCATGCAAGGATGGGAATAAGGAGCCATGCATGCAAGGATGGGAATAAGGAGCCATGCATACAAGGATAGGAATAAGGAGCGATGCATACAAGGATGGCAATAAGTAGCCATGCATACAAGGATGGGAATAAGGAGCCATGCATACAAGGATGGGAATAAGGAGCCATGCATATAAAGATGGGAATAAGGAGCCATGCATACAAGGATGGGAATAAGGAGCCATGCATACAAGGATAGGAATAAGGAGCGATGCATGCAAGGGTGGGAATAAGTAGCCATGCATACAAGGATGGGAATAAAGAGCCATGCATACAAGGATGGGAATAAGGAGCCATGCATACAAGGATGGTAATAAGCAGCCATGCATACAAGGATGGGAATAAGGAGCCATGCATACAAAGATGGGAATAAGGAGCCATGCATAAAAGGATGGGAATAAGGAGCGATGCATGCAAGGGTGGGAATAAGTAGCTATGCATACAAGGATGGGAATAAGGAGCCATGCATACAAGGATGGGAATAAGGAGCCATGCATACAAAGATGGGAATAAGGAGCCATGCATACAAGGATGGGAATAAGGAACCATGCATTCAAGGATGGTAATAAGTAGCCATGCATACAAGGATGGGAATAAAAAGCCATGCATACAAGGATGGGATTAAGGAGCCATGCATGCAAGCATGGGATTAAGGAGCCATGCATACAAAGATGGGAATAAGTAGCCATGCATACAAGGATGGGAATAAGGAGCCATCCATGCAAGGATGGGGATAAGGAGCCATGCATACAAGAATGGGAATAAGTAGCCATGCATACAAGGATGGGAATAAGGAGCCATGCATACAAGGATGGGAATAAGGAGCCATGCAAACAAGGATGGAATTAAGGAGCCATGCATACAAGGATGGGATTAAGGAGCCATTCATACAAAGATGGTAATAATGAGCCATGCATGCAAGAATGGGATTAAGGAGCCATGCATACAAAGATGGGAATAAGGAGCCATGCATACAAGGATGGGAATAAGGAGCGATGCATGCAAGGGTGGGAATAAGTAGCTATGCATACAAGGATGGGAATAAGGAGCCATGCATACAAGGATGGGAATAAGGAGCCATGCATACAAAGATGGGAATAAGGAGCCATGCATACAAGGATGGGAATAAGGAGACATGCATTCAAGGATGGTAATAAGTAGCCATGCATACAAGGATGGGAATAAAAAGCCATGCATACAAGGATGGGATTAAGGAGCCATGCATGCAAGCATGTGATTAAGGAGCCATGCATACAAAGATGGGAATAAGTAGCCATGCATACAAGGATGAGAATAAGGAGCCATGCATACAAGGATGGGAATAGGTAGCCATGCATACAAGGATGGGAATAAGGAGCCATTCTTACAAAGATGGGAATAAGGAGCCATGCATACAAGGATGGGAATAAGGAGCCATGCATACAAGGATGGTAATAAGTAGCCATGCATAGAAGGATGGGAATAAGGAGCCATGCATACAAAGATGGGAATAAGGAGCCATGCAAAACTGTGCTGCTAATTATTGACCTGTCTCTAATCTTCCCTTCATCTCTAAACTCCTCGAACGCTTGGTCCACTCCCGTCTTATCCGCTATCTCTCAGATAACTCTCTTCTCGACCATCTTCAATCTGGTTTCCGCTCTTTACACTCTACTGAAACTGCCCTCACTAAAGTCTAGAATGACCTACTAACAGCTAAATCTAATGGTCACTACTCCATGCTAATTCTCTTGGATCTCTCTGCAGCATTCAACACTGTGGATCATCAGCTCCTCCTCACTATGCTCCGCTCCATCGGCCTCAAGGACACCGTTCTCTTCTGGTTCTCCTCCTATCTTTCTGACCGCTCTTTCACTGTATCTTTTGCTGGTTCCTCCTCCTCTCACCTTCCCCTTACTGTTGGGGTTCCTCAAGGATCAGTCCTAGGCCCCCTCCTCTTCTCTTTGTATACTGCCCCTATTGGACAAACAATCAGTAGATTTGGTTTCCAGTACCATCTCTATGCTGACGACACCCAATTATACACTTCTTCTCCTGTTATCACGCCGACCTTTTTAGAAAACACCAGTGATTGTCTTACTGCTGTCTCTAACATCATGTCCTCCCTCTATCTGAAACTGAACCTGTCAAAAACTGAACTCCTCTTGTTTTCTCCCTCTATTAACCTACCTTTGCCTGACATTGCCATCTCCGTGTGCTGTTCCACCATTACTCCAAAGCAACATGCCCGCTGCCTTGGGGTCATACTTGATTTTGAGCTTTCATTCACCCCCCACATCCGATCACTGGCTTGCTCTTCTTATCTGCATCTCAAAAACATTTCTAGAATTCGCCCTTTTCTTACTTTCGACTCTGCAAAGACTCTTACTGTTTCACTTATTCATTCTTGTCTGGACTATTGTAACTCTCTACTAATCAGCCTCTCTCTTACCAAACTCTCCCCGCTCCAATCTGTCCTGAATGCTGCAGCCAGGATCATATTCCTCACCAAATGTTGCACTGATGTCTCTAACTTGTGCCAGTCATTACACTGGCTACCCATCCATTCCAGAATCCAGTACAAAACTACTATCCTCATCCACAAAGCACTCCATGGCTCAGCACCATCTTACATCTCCTCTCTGGTCTCAGTCTACCACCCCACCCGTGCCCTCCGCTCAGGCTAGAATCCTCAATAATCAGAACCTCCCACTCCGGTCTCCAAGACTTTACACGTGCTGCGCCGATTCTTTGGAATGCACTACCTAGGTTAATATGATTAATCCCCAATCCCCACAGTTTTAAGTGTGGCCTAAAAACTCATTGGTTCAGATTGGCCTACCGCTTCAATGCATTAACCTAACTATCCCTGTGTGGCCCATTCAAAAAAATAAAAACATAATCAGGTTCCTCGCATCATGTTCTCATACACTTTATGCAGTTAATAGCCCTCTGTGTCTGTACTGCTACATACTTAGGCAGTTAACTGGTTGATGCAGCTTTACATGAACACCTGAGCCTTACACAACGGCTGGTCCGAATAACTAAAGCAATTGTTACCATCCACCTCTTGTGTCTCCCCTTTTTTCTCATAGATTGTAAGCGTGAGAGCAGGGCCCTCATTCCTCTTGGTATCTATTTTGATCTGTGATTTCTGTTATGCTGTAATGTCTATTGTCTGTACAAGTTCCCTCTATAATTTGTAAAGCGCTGCGGAATATGTTGGTGCTATATAAATAAAATTATTATTATTATTATTATTATTATGCATACAAGGATGGGAATAAGGAGCCATGCATACAAGGATGGGAATAAGGAGCCATGCATACAAGGATGGTAATAAGTAGCCATGCATACAAGGATGGGAATGAGAAGCCATGCAGACAAGTATGGGGATGAGGAACCATGCATACCAGAATAGGGATTAGGGGACAATGCATACATGGCTTATACTCGAGTCAATACGTTTTCCCAGTTTTTTGAGAAATAATCAAAATTAATCAAAATCAAAATTAGGTGCCCCAGCTTATACTTGGGTCAACTTATACACGAGTATACTCCATATAGTAAGTCATAATTGCAGTGTAAGTCTAAACTAAAATTTTAAAAAAGGAACCTTTCATTTACTGACAGAAATGTATCCAATTCTTCATTACTATTTCATTCTTCCCAGAGTGCCTACAGCTGCCTCCTAGGGATCCATAGCCAATATTGAGCTTCTTGCAAACTTGTATTAGGCAAGCTATGAAGTCGAATAGTTGGGTAGGTGCTATATAGGAAGGTGCAGATAGCTTGCATATTCCTTGCTGTTGCCTTTAAAAACAATCTATAGAATCTTCAGGAAAGGCTTCCTTCAAGAATATAATTTTTTTTTCTGATTTTCTCATAGTTCATAAAATGAGCCTTCCTGTAATCTAACTGCAGTTAATGTATACAGGATCATGGTCTAATGAGGCAGAAAAACCTGTATGATCAAATATGTCAGAACATTTACGAGAAAAATACAATGTCTCCCGGACAAAGGGGAGATCTATTTTTTTTTAATTAACATAAATCATTTCCTAATTTATAGTCCTTTATGCTAATGCTTTTTTCCTGGTCTCTGTTTTTTCTTTAAGAATAATATTATGTAGACAGTAAGATTAAGCCACTAACTTTGATTTCTTGAAGAATGTTTGTTCTCATACTCTGTACAGTAGTTGCTTTCCATGTTTTCCTCTTTTTTTGAGTATGTGATGAGACAACCAGGTTAAAAATCCATAAAACAAGTCAATGGAGTTAGTGATCGAGATACATGTTTGTCCAAGCGTTTACAGGTATCCAAGCAAAATTTTCAAGCAGATTTAACGCCTTAGTAAAAGAGCTAATTTTGACCTCCCTGACCAGGCCAAATTTTTTAAATCTGACCAGTATCACTTTATGTGGTAATAATTCTGGAATGCTTAAATGGATCCCAGTGATTCTTTAATATTATTTTTTTCGTGACATATTATCCTTCATGTTAGTGGTACATTTTGATTGATATGATTTGTGCACAAAGATATAGAACATTTGGCAAAAAATGTGAATATTTTGCAATTTTCAAACTTTACATTTTCATGCCCTTAACCCCTTTAGCCCCGAGGGTGGTTTGCACGTTAATGACCGGGCCAATTTTTACAATTCTGACCACTGTCCCTTTATAAGGTTATAACTCTGGAACGCTTAAACGGATCTTGGCGATTCTGACATCGTTTTCCCGTGACATATTGTACTTCATGATAATCATAAAATTTATTCGATATAACTTGCGTTTATTTGTGAAATAAATGGAAATTTGGCGAAAATTTTGAAAATTTTGCAATTTTCCAACTTTGAATTTTTATGCCCTTAAATCACAGAGATATGTCACGCAAAATACTTAATAAGTAACATTTCCCACATGTCTACGTTACATCAGCACAATTTTGGAACCCAAATTTTTTTTTTGTTAGGGAGTTATAAGGGTTAAAAGCTGACCACCAGCAATTTCTCATTTTTACAACACCATTTTTTTTTAGGGACCACATCTCATTTGAAGTCATTTTGAGGCGTCTATATGATAGAAAATAACCAAGTGTGACACCATTCTAAAAACTGCACCCCTCAAGGTGCTTAAAACCACATTCAAGAAGTTTATTAACCCTTCAGGTGTTTCACAGGAATTTTTGGAATGTTCAAATACAAATGAACATTTAACTTTTTTTCACACAAAATTTATTTCAGCTCCAATTTGTTTTATTTTACCAAGGGTAACAGGAGAAAATGGACCCCAAAAGTTGTTGTACAATTTGTCTTGAGTACGCTGATACCCCATATGTGGGGGTAAACCACTGTTTGGGCACATGGCAGAGCTCGGAAGGAAAGGAGCGCCATTTCACTTTTCAATGCAAAATTGACTGGAATTGAGATGGGACTCCATGTTGCCTTTGGAAAGCCCCTGATGTGCCTAAACATTGAAACCCCCCACAATTGACACCATTTTGGAAAGTAGACCCCCTAAGGAACTTATCTAGATGTGTGGTGAGCACTTTGACCCATTAAGTGCTTCACAAAAGTTTATAATGCAGAGCCGTAAAAATAAAAAATCATATTTTTTCACAAAAATGATTTTTCGCCCCCAATTTTTTATTTTCCCAAGAGTAAGAGTAGAAATTGCACCCCAAAAATTGTTGTGCAATTTGTCCTGAGTACGCTGATACCCCATATGTAGGTGGAAACGACTGTTTGGGTGCATGGCAGAGCTCGGAAGGGAAGGAGCGCCGTCTGACTTTTCAATGCAAAATTGACTGGAATTGAGATGGGACACCATGTCGCGTTTGGAGAGCCCCTGATGTGCCTAAACATTAAAACCCCCCACAAGTGACACCATTTTGGAAAGTAGACCCCCTACGGAACTTTTGTAGATGTGATTTGAGAGCTTTGAACGCCCAAGTGTTTCACTACAGTTTATAACGCAGAGCCGTGAAAATAAAAATTCTTTTTTTTTCACAAAAATGATTTTTTAGCCCCCAGTTTTGTATTTTCACAAGGGTAACAGAATAAATTGTACCCCAATAGTTGTTGTCCAATTTGTCCTGAGTACGCTGATACCCCATATGTGGGGGGAACCACTGTTTGGGTGCATGGCAGAGCTAGGAAGGGAAGGAGCGCCATTTGGAATGCAGACTTAGATGGATTGGTCTGCAGGCGTCACGTTGCATTTGCAGAGCCCCTGATGTACCCAAACAGTACAAAACCCCCAAAAGTGACCCCATATTGGAAACTAGGCCTCCCAAGGAACTTATCTAGATGTGTTGTGAGAACTTTGAACCCCCAAGTGTTTCAATAGTTTATATCGCAGAGCCGTGAAAATAAAAAATAAAAAAATTTCCGCAAAAATTATTTATTAGCCCCCAGTTTTGTATTTTCCCAAGGGTAACAGGAGAAATTGGACCCCAAATGTTGTTGTCCAATTTGTCCTGAGTACGCTGATACCCCGTGTGTGGGGAAGAACCACTTTTTGGGTGCATGGCAGAGCTCAGAATGGAAGGAGAGCCATTTGGAATGCAGACTTAGATGGATTGGTCTGCAGGCGTCACGTTGCATTTGCAGAGCCCCTGATGTACCCAAACACTGCAAACCCCCCCCAAGTGACCCCATATTGGAAACTAGACCTCCCAAGGAACTTATCTAGATGTGTTGTGAGAACTTTGAAACCCAAAGTGTTTCACTACAGTTTACAACACAGAGCCGTGAAAATAAAACATCTTTTTTTCCCACAAAAATGATTTTTAGCCCCCCAAATTTTTATTTTCCCAAGGATAACAAGAGAACTTGGACCCCAAAAGTTGTTGTCCAATTTGTCTCGAGTACTCTGATACCCCATATGTTGGGGTAAACCCCTGTTTGTGCGCATGGGAGAGCTCGGAAGGGAAGGAGCACTGTTTTACTTTTTCAACGCAGAATTGGCTGGAATTGAGATAGGACGCCATGTCACATTTGGAGAGCCCCTGATGTGCCTGAACAGTGGAAACTCCCCAATTCTACCTGAAACCCTAATCCAAACACACCCCTAACCCTAATCCCAACGGTAATCCTAACCACACCCCTAAACCTGACACACCCCTAACTCTAATCCCAGCCCTAGTCCCAACCGTATATGTAATCCAAACCCTAACCCTAACTTTAGCCCCAACCCCAACCCTAACTTTAGCCCCAACCCTAACCCTAACTTTAGCCCCAACCCTAACCCTAACTTTAGCTCCAACCCTAGCCCTAACCCTAGCCCTAACCCTAACCCTAGCCCTAACCCTAGCCCTAACCCTAACCCTAGTCCTAACCCTAGCCCTAACCCTAACCCTAGCCCTAACCCTTACCCTAGCCCTAACCCTAATGGGAAAATGGAAATAAATACATTTTTTTAATTTTATTTTTTTTTCCTAACTAAGGGGGTGATGAAGGGGGGTTTGATTTACTTTTATAGCATTTTTATATCAGATTTTTATGATTGGCAGCTGTCACACACTAAAAGACGCTTTTTATAGCAAAAAAGTTTTTGCGTCTCCACATTTTGAGACCTATAATTTTTCCATATTTTGGTCCACAAACTATATGAGGTCTCGTTTTTTGCGGGACGAGTTGACGTTTTTATTGGTAACATTTTCAGGCACATGACATTTTTTGATCGCTTTTTATTCCGATTTTTGTGAGGCAGAATGACCAAACACCAGCTATTCATGAATTTCTTTTGGGGGAGGCGTTTATACCATTCCCCGTTTGGTAAAATTGATAAAGCAGTTTTATTCATTCGGTCAGTACGATTACAGCGATATCTCATTTATATCTTTTTTTATGTTTTGGCGCTTTTATACGATAAAAGCTATTTTATAGAAAAAATAATTATTTTGGCATCGCTTTATTCTGAGGACTATAACTTTTTTATTTTTTGCTTATGATGCTGTATGGTGGCTCATTTTATTGCGGGACAAGATGACGTTTTCAGCGGTACCATGGTTATTTATATCCGTCTTTTTGATCGCGTGTTATTCCACTTTTTGTTCAGCGGTATGATAATAAAGTGTTGTTTTTTGGCTAGTTTTTTTTCTTACGGTGTTCACTGAAGGGGTTAACTAGTGGGACAGTTTTATAGGTTGGGTCGTTACGGACGCGGCGATACTAAATATGTGTACTTTTATTGTTTTTTTTATTTATTTAGATAAAGAAATGTATTTATGGGAACAATATTTTTTTTTTCTTTATTTAGGATTTTTTTTTTTTTTTTACACATGTGGAAATTTTTTTTTTTCAACTCTTTTTTTGTCCCAGGGGGGGGGGCATCACAGATCACTGATCTGACAGTTTGCACAGCACTCTGTCAGATCAGCGATCTGACTTACAGCGCTGCAGGCTTACCAGCGCCTGCTCTGGACCCGGAAGTAATCCCTGCAGGACCCGGATGCAGCCCCGCAGCCATTTTGGATCCGGGGCCTGCAGGGATAGGAGGTAAGAGACGCTTGGAGCAACGCGATCACAACCCCTCCCTGCGCGATGCTTCCCTATACCGCCAGAACACTGCGATCATGTCCCCCTGTGAGCGCGGCCGATCGCTATGATGTACTATCCCGTCGGTGGGAATTAAGGCCCACCCCACCTCGACGGGATAGTACGTCATATGGGATTAAGGGGTTAAATCATATAGTTATACCACTCAAAAGAGTTATTAAATAACATTTTACACATGTCTACTTTAAATTTGCATCATTTTTTAAACACAATTGTTTTGTTAGGAAGTTAGAAGGGTTAAAAACTGATCAGCATTTTTTAATTTTTACAACAAAATTTACAAAACCATTTTTTTAGGGACCACCTCATATTTGAAGTGACTTTGGGTGGCCTATATGTCAGAAAATACGCAAATGTGATAATATTATAAAACTGCATCCCTCAAAGCCACATTAAAGAAGTGTATTAACACTTCAAGTGCTTCACAAGAATTAATGGAACGTGGAAGGAAAAATTTTACATTTTACTTTTTTTCACAAAATTTTTTACTTTAGCCCAAATTTTTTTCCTTTCACAAGTGTAATAGCAAAAAATTAACCCTAACATTTCTCCTGAGTATGCTGATACTGTGTGGGAGAAAACTACTGTTTGAGCAGATGGCAGGTAAAGGAAGTGAAGAAACACCTTTTGACTTTGTGAACGCAAAAATAGCTGGAATCTAGAGCGGATGCCATGTCGCTTTTGCAGAGCTCCTGATGTGCCTAAACAGTGTCAACCCCCACAAGTGACCCCATTATGGAAACTAGACCCCTCATGGAATGTACATAGATCTGTAGTGAGCATCTTGAACCCACAGGTGCTTCACAGAAGTTTATAACGTAAAAACGTGAAACTAAAAAATGCAATTTTTCTCACAAAAATGTTTTTTAGTCCCAAATTTAGCATTTTCACAAGGATACCAAGATAAAATTGACCATACAATATGTTATGCAATTTCTCCAGAGTATGCCAATATTAGATATGTGGGGGAAAACTACATTTTTGGTGCATGGAAACGAAGGAGTGCCATTTGACTTTTTGAACTCAAATTTTGCTGGAAGCATTAGCAGACCCCATGTCGCGTTTGGAGAGCTTATGATGTGCCTAAACAGGGGAAACCCCCACGAGTGACCCCATTTTGGAAACTAGACCCTTCAAGGAATGTATCTAGATGTGTGGTGAGCACCTTTTTACAGAAGTTTTAATGTTGAACTTTGTGATGTTTTCCTGATGAAGGGGTCAGAGAGACCTTGAAACGCGTTGAATAAACCACCAGAATTCTTCATTACATCCGAATCTGTATTATTGTGGCAGACTTAATCCACAAACTATCCTGCACAACGTCTCTAAGAAGGTCGCGCTGGTGGCCCGTAGATCTGCAGCAGCCAATACGTACATGCTTTTGCTTTACACCATCAGATGAGCAGCTCTCTGTTAAAAAACACATTTTAATCTGAAGATAAGACCCTATATGCACTTTTGGTCTCCCAAATTTACTCTCCATTGCAGAGAACATTCAGGTCCATACACAGGAACCATATGACCCACACCCTGGTCACATTATGTAGTTGTAACCATTCCCATAGATGGGAGGTGTGTGTGGCTAGTTCAACCCACCAAGCTCTCATACCTAGGCCTGTAAGCCTCCCTTCACAATTATACAAACACTTGTGGGACTAGAGGTCCCTTAACAACAACATTACTTCAGGCTTTCAGCGCAGACTCCATCTGCGACACATATCGGCAATTTACAATTCTGCCAGTCACTGTTTCACCATCATTATAACTGCAGAAACACCTCCATGCATATCCCAAGGACACACAGCAACCCTAGCTCTAACAGGGGTTACTGCATCACATACCCCCCCTGTTCAAACTTGTGGGGTTGAACACCTGTCATACACCCGGGTCTTGAGACAGGTCACGCACGTTACCTTGCCCTACCAGTTGAGAGAATGTCTCAGTCTGTTTTGAGCGTCATACATCATCACACCTTTGTTAGGATTTGCCCGCCCCCAGCGGTCAACATGTAGGTCTTGAGCTTTGGCCCTTAAGTCATAGTCTGTCTGTGTCACCAAACCTTTATTCACCACACTTTCCAAGTGCACCCCTTCACGTGACCTTTCCATGGACGCCACCCATGGTTGTTATGGTCATGAGTCCACTGTCCAGTCACACCTAGCGACTGATCTGAGTCTGACTCTTCATTACTACGTCCCCTACTGTCCATGTCACTTAGTTTTGAACAGAGAGTAGAACTGCCACTTTCAGATATTCAACCTCCTTGTTTCTCTGAATGTCTTTGGCGGTCACCTATTCCATTATTTGGAGGGTCCCTTTTGTTCCCTTTTCCTTGGGATGAAGATGGCCACCACCTTATGTTCTGCAGCTGTTTATTAACCTGCAGTCGGTACAGTCTTAGCTGCTCTATTTCTTTCAGGTACGCCATGCGATACCCCAGGAGCATCCAGATATTCCCAAGACTCTCCATAGACCGTGCAGCAAGGAATGGAACCATCTTCACCCACGACCTGGGCCTCGTCATAAGCCAGAATACTCAGTCTCTTCACACGGGATCTATTCACCATCTCCTGCATCACTTTCCCAAATCTTCTGATCACCTTCCCCACCAGATTTCTGGGTACTTGCACTATGTCTTCCACCAAGCCCAGCCGACTTTGAGCTTTCCTGGCTTGCTCCAAACGTCGAGTGGCTTCCTTATTTCTCCACAGGGTCATCTGTTTGGTGCGGAGGCACTGTGGGTGCATATCCCTCAGGATAGCCACCCATTTCACTGTGACTTCCTAAGTCAACAGTATCACCAACTGTTTCGTCTCTGGTGCCCAGTGCACCCTACACACGTCAACCCCTTTTTTAAAGGCCTCATGCACACCCTCATGGGTACATGCTTCTTGCACCTCTTCGGGTACCTCTATCACACACTTGAAGAGTGAAGTCTCATTCTCTTCATGGACGGATGGCTCCCATTTTGCCTCGGACATTTCCATGAAGACATCTGTCATGACCAGGTGACTCTCTTGTTACGATTTTAGTGCCAACCACTCTGGCGCTGCCGCTGTAAGTCTGTGACCACCATCTGCGACTACCACCTCTGGCGGAAGACCTCTTAATGCTTCTCTGAGCACATCCACATCTTCCCTTAAGGCCTTATACACACTTTGCCACATGGACAGGTGACCTCTGAGCTCAGAGACTTCCTTCTCCAGCTCATCCACCCTGTGCTCAGCCACTTGTCTCAGGACTCTTTCTCATTCGACATGGTCTTTTACTGTCTCTTTAAAAATCTCTATTTCATGATCCTGTTCTCTTTTGGCTAGCACGTGTCGCATCATAACTTTTTTAAATATATTTTTAGATGGGCCAGCTTGCTCACCCACAATCTGCCGCTTCAGAGTTTTACCTATTTCTTCATCAACAGGTTCGGCTTTCTCTTGGGTATCTGATTACCCCAGCTCCTACACATCAATCTTCTCAGAAGGTGCAATTTGTACAGCCCCTTTGCCTCTTTTTCGTCTCCGGCGACAGGAGGACGACTTGCCACTTGTACCAGAGTCAGCTTTACTGCACTCTTTTCCGCTTTCGCCACCGTCTGAATGGCAGTCACCGCCACCCGATTGGTCACCCTGGAACCAGCAGTCCCCATTTCTAATCGTGTCAGACTCCATTCCTGGAGCTTCCCCATCTTCCACAGTCACCTCTGCCAAGTCCCAGATTTGCTCAGACCCACACTTCCGTCTGCTCATATGTTCTGGTATGGCTACCACCGTCACCCTGACTTCACCTTGTGGAGTATTGTAGTTCCACTGTATCAGTGCTTCTGTCAGCACACCATTATACTCAGTCCTAGCGGTTGCTACTGGCAATGATACGTCACATTCACCCCCGGAGTCTGTGTCACCTTCACAGTATAGTGAACCCTCAAGTCACTCTCTAACCGGATGTCAGTTCCACTCTGTTTATCTACCACACCACTATCAGTCATATTGTGGCACACGGCAGGTGACATCATGTCTGTAAGTTGGGCAGACGCACCCTTCCCACTGGTCAACCCGACGTCTGACCCTTCAATTTTGGTAGGTATTATCGCCTTTAAGTATGCAACCCCACCATCCGAGAGCCCTCCATTCTCCTGCTGTAGAGAAGCTCCCCTCTCCCACAAGTCTGAGAGCAACCCAGAGTCCCGGCCTATTACCACCGGACAGGTTAAGTTTGAAACTATAGCAACATCATGGATTGCACTGTCCCTGGCAGTCTCGAGGACTACCCTGGCCACTGGATAGTCCTTAGTGTGCCCATGGATACAGGGACCCTGACCCTCCCATTGGGTATTTCAAATCCCTCGGGTGCAACCCTCACTAGAGTCACCGGACTCCCAGAATCGACCAGTCTGCACATTTTCTTCTCATGCATCTGCAGGGCACACCCTCGTAAACGCTCGCCGGGTGGATAGTTCACATAGCAGACTGGACACACATAATTCACATGTACCAAGCAACAGTTCGTCTGTGGCACCCCTTCGGGATGCTCTGCCCTCTTTTGGGAATCTACCACTGCCCGGGACTCCTCCCCTTTTTGGGCAACCATCCATGTTTGGGTTACCGCCCCTTTTTGGTTACACCACCCCTTCCCTGGGGTATACCTCGTGGACTCCCCACAGTACTCATCTCTTTGGGTCACCACTGGCCCTTTAAGAGTCTGCACGATCTGGACCAATGTCCTCTCATGACACCTCACCTGCTCCTGCTGGCATTACCACAGCTCCTGCTGCAGTCACAAACCACCGGCACCTCCAGCTGCCGATCACAAGCCACTTCTGCCACTGCAGCTCCGGCTGCTGTGGAAGCTCTTGCTGCAACTGCAGCTCCTTTCCACAAGGCTCTGCATGGCTCCACCGCAGACTTCGTGGACCCGCCGATCCACAGCAAAACTTCGTAACCCCACTGCTCACTAGGACACCTGACAGTCCAGATCCTCAGAAAGGCTGTAGCTCCCCCAGTGCAGTGCCGTTGCAGACTCTGCCTCCACTTCTTCCCATGTGCTCTTCAGGAATCCTACTCCCGAGACTTCCAACACAGGCCACTCAGTTGCCTATTTAGGACAGAATTGCTGTGTCTACCTATGTTTGCAGTCGAATGAGCCAGTCTACCACAAGTGATGGCTAAAAGTGCGGACTAGGGTTGAGCGAAACGGATCGGTCATTTTCATAAGTCGCCGACTTTTGGCAAAGTCGGGTTTCATGAAACCCGAACCGATCCCTGTGTGGGGTCGGCCATGCGGTACACAACTTTCGCGCCAAAGTCGCGTTTCAATGACGCTAAAACCGCCATTTCTCAGCCAATGAAGGTGGACGCAGAGTGTGGGCAGCGTGATGACATAGATCTCAGTCCCCACCATCTTAGAGAAGGGCATTGCAGTGATTGGCTTGCTTTCTGCGGCGTCACAGGGACTATAAAGGGGCGTTCCCACCGACCGCCATCTTACTGCTGCTGATCTGAGCGTAGGGAGAGGTGGCTGCCGCTTCGTCAGAAGCAGGGATAGTGTTAGGCAGGGTACATTCACCCCCAAACCGCTTGTGCTGTAGCGATTTCCACTGTCCAACACCACCTTTTGTTTGCAGGGACAGTGGAAGCTACATTTTTTTTTCCTCAGCGCTGTAGCTCATTGGGCTGCCCTAGAAGGCTCCCTGATAGCTGCGTTGCTGTGTGTGTACGCCGCTGTGCAAACCAACTGCTTTTTTCAAAGCACAAATCCTGTTGTTCCTTCCTTTCTGCACAGCTATCTTGTTTGTTTGTCCACACTTTTGTGTGCAGCAGTCCTTTTTATAGCTGCCTGCCATACTTTTCTGAGATTACTGCAGGGAGATAAAGATTGGCAAGTCTGCCTCTGTGCCAGTGCTGTGTGTGGCATCTGTCTCTCATTGTGTGCCACAGAAAACCTAGTGTGTAATACTGGGCCATTTTTTTTTAATTCTCCCTGAAAAAAAATAAATAAATAGTGGGAGATAAAGATTGGCAAGTCTGCCTCTGTGCCAGTGCTGTGTGTGGCATCTGTCTCTCATTGTGTGCCACAGAAAACCTAGTGTGTAATACTGGGCCATTTTTTTTTTTTTTAATTCTCCCTGAAAAAAAAATAAAAATAGTGGGAGATAAAGATTGGCAAGTCTGCCTCTGTGCCAGTGCTGTGTGTGGCATCTGCCTCTCATTGTGTGCCACAGAAAACCTAATGTGTAATACTGGGCAATTTTTTTTTTTTTTTAATTCTCCCTGAAAAAAAAAAATAGTGGGAGATTAAGATTGGCATTTCTGCTTGAGTGCCGGTCCTGTGTGTGCCATCTGTCTCAAATTATTGGGGCACAGAAAACCTAGTGTGTCATACTGTTAATTTTTTTGTTTTTTTTTAAATTGTCCCTGAAAAAAAAAAATAGTGGGAGATTAAGATTGGCATTTCTGCTTGAGTGCCGGACGTGTGTGTGCCATCTGTCTCAAATTATTGGGGCACAGAAAACCTAGTGTGTCATACTGTTAATTTTTATTTATTTTTAAATTCTCCCTGAAAAAAAAAATAGTGGGAGATTAAGATTGGCATTTCTGCTTGAGTGCCGGTCGTGTGTGTGCCATCTGTCTCAAATTATTGGGGCACAGAAAACCTAGTGTGTAACATTGGGCCTGATTTTCCTTTCAGTTTCAGCCACCTAAAGGTATATATAAATCCTACAGAAGTTTGAGTTCACCTTATAAGTTGTTTTACAGTAACAAATACCGTTATTTTGGTTACGTTTTGCAAACAATGAGGAAGTCTGGTGGAAGAGGTCGTGGCCGTGGGCGGTCATTATCAGCTGGTAATGATGGTAGTGGTGGTGGAGCATTAGGTGGTCGTGGTAAAAGCAGTACAGCACCTAAGTCTCGAGTTGTTGAGCCAGGTTCTTCATCTGGCTACACAAGGCCTCAAACGTTCCCTTTTCTGGGAGTAGGAAAACCGCTTTAAAAGCCGGAGCAGCAAGAACAAGTTTTGGCTTTCCTTGCTGACTCAGCCTCTAGCTCTTTTGCCTCCTCTTCTGAAAGTGCTAAATGTAAAAGCAGCGTGTCGTTAGTGGATGTTCACGGTCAGGGACAAGTCGCTTCCTTGTCTTCTTCACCCAGAACAAGAGAGAAGGATGCGTCAGGAGACACAACGGGTTACTCCATAGAGCTCTTTACACATACCGTTCCTGGGTTAGACAGTGAAACAGTTAACAGGCCATGCCTATTAGAAGTTGAATCGGACATGGATGCACTGATGCACAGCCACAGCCAGATTACTTTGCTGTTCCTTTGACTCAGACCAGAACATTGCCCTCGCAGTGTACTGAGCCAGAATCAAACCCAGCTGAGACTATGGTGCCCCGTCACGAACGCTATACCACCGGCTTACATGGTGACACAGACGAAGTTGCACACGAGATAGAAGAGGAGGTCATAGATGACCCAGTTGTTGACCCCGATTGGCAGTCATTGGGGGAACAGGGTGCAGGCGGCAGTAGTTCTGAAGTGGAGGAGGAGGAGGAGGAGGAGCCGCAGCAGGCATCAACATCACAACAGGTTCCATCTGCCGGGTCCGTATCTGGCCAAAAACGAGTGGCAAAACCAAAACCAGTTGGAGGACAGCGTGGCCATCCGGTTAAAGAAGCTCAGTCTGCAATGCCTGAAAAGGTATCCGATAGTAGAAAGAGTGCAGTCTGGCATTTTTTTAAACAACATCCAAATGATCAGCGCAAAGTCATCTGTCAAAAATGTTCAACTACCTTAAGCAGAGGTCAGAATCTTAAAAGTCTAAATACAAGTTCCATGCATAGACAATTAACCACCATGCATTTGCAAGCCTGGACTAACTACCAAACGTGCCTAAAGGTTGCAGCACCCTCGGCCAATGAAGCTAGTCAGCAACGCTACATCCCTTCCCTCACTGTAAGCCCACCATTTCCCGCACCACCTGCAGTATCTGTGCAGCTTTCGTCTCCAGGCCAAAGCAGTCAGGGAATCACCAGGTTCGTAGTAGGAAACACTGCATGTAGGGCACCGGCAAGAATACCATCTCCAACCCTCTCTCAGTCTGCCATGTCCACCGGCACCACCGCTAGTTCCACGATCTCCAGCTCTCCAGTCCAGCTCACCCTACATGAGACTCTTGTTAGGAAAAGGAAGTACTCATCCTCGCATCCGCGTACACAGGGTTTGAACGCCCACATTGCTAGGCTAATCTCATTAGAGATGATGCCCTACCGGTTAGTTGAAAGCGAAGCTTTCAAAGCGCTGATGGACTACGCTGTACCACGCTACGAGCTACCCAGTCGACACTTCTTTTCTAGAAAAGCCATCCCAGCCCTCCAACAGCATGTTAAAGACCGCATCGTCCATGCACTCAGGCAGTCTGTGACTACAAAGGTGCACCTGACAACAGATGCATGGACCAGTAGGCATGGCCAAGGACGTTACGTGTCCATCACGGCACACTGGGTGAATGTGGTGGATGCAGGGTCCACAGGGGACAGCAATATTGGGACAGTTCTGCCTAGCCCACGGTCAAGGAAACAGTTGGCTGTAGGCGTTCGCCCTCCCTCCTCCTCTTCCTCGTCCTCCTGCAGAAGCGAGAGCTTGTCCACAGACCGCAGTCGCACAACCACTCCATCCGCAGCTGCCAATGTTGCATACCAGGTGTTCCATTATGGGACAGCTAGTGGCAAGCGTCAGCAGGCTGTATTGGCAATGAAGTGTTTGGGCGACAACAGATACACCGCAGAAGTTCTGTCCGAGTTCTTGCAGAAAGAAACTCAGTCATGGCTGGGCACTGTACATCTTGAGGCAGGCAAGGTAGTGAGTGATAACGGAAGGAATTTCATGGCTGCCATAGCCCTTTCCCAACTGAAACACATTCCTTGCCTGGCTCACACCTTAAACCTGGTGGTGCAGTGCTTCCTGAAAAGTTATCCGGGGTTACCTGACCTGCTCCTCAAAGTGCGCAGACTTTGCTCGCATATCCGCCGTTCGCCCGTACACTCCAGCCGTATGCAGAACTATCAGCGGTCTTTGAACCTTCCCCAGCATCGCCTAATCATCGACGTTGCAACAAGGTGGAACTCCACACTGCACATGCTTCAGAGACTGTGCGAACAAAGGCGTGCTGTTATGTATTTGTGGGAGGATACACGGGCAGGCAGTTGGATGGCAGACATGGAGTTGTCAGGTGTGCAGTGGTCGAAGCTACAAGACCTGTGTCAAGTCCTTCAGTGTTTTGAGGAATGCACACAGCTGGTTAGTGCAGACAACGCCATAATAAGCATGAGCATCCCCCTAATGCGTCTGCTGATGCAAAGTTTGACGCACATAAAGGAGCAGGCGTCTGCAGCCGAGGACGAGGAAAGCCTTGATGACAGTCAGCCATTGTCTGGTCAGGGCCGTGTAGAGGACGCGGTAGCGGGCGAAGAGAACGAGGAGGACGAGGAGGATGATGGGGATGAGTACTTTTTTAATGAGGAAGCTTCTCCTGGGCCAACAGAAATTAGTGGCGTTGCAAGGCCGGGTTCTGGTTTTTTAAGGGAGACAAGTGACGTAGATTTGCCTGTAACTGCCCCTCAAACCAGCACAACCGCAGATTTGACAACTGGAACTTTGGCCCACATGGCGGATTATGCCTTACGTATCCTCAAAAGGGACCCACGCATTATTAAAATGATGATCGATGACGATTACTGGTTGGCCTGCATCCTTGACCCTCGCTATAAAGGCAAATTGCAAAATATTATGCCACATGAGAACCTCGAACAAATATTAGCAACCAAACAAGCTACTCTTGTAGACCGTTTGATTCAGGCATTCCCAGCACACAGCGCCGGTGATGGTTCTCACACGAGCTGCAGGGGGCTACAGGGCAGAGGTGTTAGAGGTGCACAAATCAGAAGTGGCGTTGGACAGAGGGGTTTTCTGACCAGGTTGTGGAGTGATTTCGCAATGACCGCAGACAGGACAGGTACTGCAGCATCTATTCAAAGTGACAGGAGACAACATTTGTCCAGTATGGTTACTAACTATTTTTCATCCCTTATCGATGTTCTCCCTCAACCGTCATTCCCATTTGATTACTGGGCATCCAAATTAGACACCTGGCCTGAATTGGCAGAATATGCATTGCAGGAGCTTGCTTGCCCAGCAGCTAGTGTGCTATCAGAAAGAGTATTCAGTGCTGCTGGTTCAATATTAACCGAAAAAAGGACTCGTCTGGCTACCCAAAATGTGGATGATCTAACCTTCATTAAAATGAACCACTCCTGGATTTCAAATTATTTTGCCCCACCTTTCCCGGCTGACACCTAGCTTTCCTATAAAAAGGTCTTGCTTGTGGACTGGTCTTACTGAGTGTTCCAGTCTCTTAATTAGCAGCAGCTGTTTGTCCAGCATTAGTGTTGAGCGATACCGTCCGATACTTGAAAGTATCGGTATCGGAAAGTATCGGCCGATACCGGCAAAGTATCGGATCTAATCCGATACCGATACCCGATACCAAAGCAAGTCAATGGGACTCAAGTATCGGACGGTATCCCTGATGGTTCCCAGGGTCTGAAGGAGAGGAAACTCTCCTTCAGGCCCTGGGATCCATATTAATGTGTAAAAGAAAGAATTTAAATAAAAAATATTGCTATACTCACCTCTCCGACGCAGCCTGGACCTTACCGAGGGAACTGGCAGCGTTCTTTGCTTAAAATGCGCGCGTTTACTGCCTTCCGTGACGTCACGGCTTGTGATTGGTCGCGTGCCGCCCATGTGGCCGCGACGCGACCAATCACAGCAAGCCGTGACGTAATTTTCAGGTCCTGAATGCCTAATTCTGCATTCAGGACCTGAAAATTACGTGACGTAATTTTAAAATGCGCGCGTTTCCTGCCTCCCGTGACGTCACGGCTTGTGATTGGTCGCGTTGCCCATGTGACCGCGACGCGACCAATCACAAGCCGTAACGTAATTTTCAAATCCTGAATGCCTAGAATTAGGCATTCAGGACCTGAAAATTACGTCACGGCTTGCTGTGATTGGTCGCGTCACGGCCACATGGGCGGCACGCGACCAATCACAAGCCGTGACGTCACGGAAGGCAGTAAACGCGCGCATTTTAAGCAAAGAATGCTGCCGGTTCCCTCGGTAAGGTCCAGGCTGCGTCGGAGAGGTGAGTATAGCAATATTTTTTGTTTTAATTCTTTCTTTTACACATTAATGTTGTTTCGATACCGATACCCGATACCACGAAAGTATCGGATCTCGGTATCGGAATTCCGATACCCGCAAGTATCGTCCGATACCCGATACTTGCGGTATCGGAATGCTCAACACTATCCAGCATACGACATGTTTACACCTCCCTCAATGGGAAAACTCCCCCCACGGGGCCGTTGTCTCGACACTTGGCGCATGCACCCGTTAGAGTGCCATTTGTCTGAAGAGGTGGGTGTGCCCGCTTTTGGTCGACAGCACTGCCACTGGGTCCCTCATAGTACAATAAAGTGTCTCTGGCGGTGGTGGCGCGCACCCAATGTCAGACACACTGTTGTAACATGAGGGGCCCTGGGACGGTACCGCCGGCCACAAGAGAGTTCACCCCCCAGCTCAAACTGTGCTCTACCACGTGCAAAATTATCTCTCACAGCTCCACCAATGTTTAGTCTATGCGCTGACATCATTCAATGCCTGGCACTGACAATACCAATTTGTTGACATCTATGATGCTAGTTAAAATAGTCTGGGTCAGTGTCCTATATTGACACCAGTAAATACTTAGTGCCAAATTACTATGTCTGAAACTCAGCAGAGGAGCCCACCCCTGTACCTAAGTATGCCACACTTTTGTTTTTTTGTTTTGTTGTTTTGCGAGACATTAACATCTATTTATTTTTTGGGAGTACTAACTGTGTCAGACACTCCTTGCAATCGTCCTCCGCTGACCACACCAATGCTGCCTGTGTACCCATGTAACCTATTTAAAACTGCATAGAGCCTATTTTTATTTATTTTAGGCCCAGTAAGCCTGTCTGCGGTCCCTCCTCGCAATCATCCTCCGCTGACCACACCATTGCTGCCTGTGTACCCATGTAACCTATTTTAAAGTGCATAGAGCCTATTTTTATTTATTTTAGGCCCAGTAAGCCTGTCTGCGGTCCCTCCTTGCAATCGTCCTCCGCTGACTACACCAATGCTGCCTGTGTAGCCATGTAACCTATTTAAAGCTGCATAGAGCCTATTTTTATTTATTTTAGGCCCAGTAAGCCTGTCTGCGGTCCCTCCTTGCAATCGTCCTCCGCTGACCACACCAATGCTGCCCGTGTACCCCTGGAACCTATTTAAAAGTTCATAGAGCCTATTTATATATTTTATTTAATATTAATAAAGCCATGATGGACTACGCTGTACCACTCAACAAGCTAATCAGTCGACACTTCTTTTGCGGGAAAAGCCATCCCAACCCTCCACCAGCATGTAAAAGACCGCATTGTCCATGCACTCTGGCAATCTGTGAGTACAAAGTTGCACCTGACAACAGACGCATGGACCTGTAGGCATGGCCACGGAAGGTTACATGTCCTTTACGGCGCAATGGGTTAATGTGGTGTATGCATGGTCCACAGGGGACAGCCTACTAAGTCTGTCTGCAGTCCCTAATTAAAATTGTCCTCAATTCAGGTTTTCGGGCTTTTTTAAAAAATAGGAAACTGCATTTGGGCTACTAGTTTGGTTGGGGCCTACTAGTGCTGTCTGCCGCTCCTGGGTGTTCTCCTCCTCCTGGGTGTTCTCCTCCTCCTTGGTGTTCTCCTCCAGGTTTCCTTGTCTGAGCTTCAACCTTCAGGCTCTCATTAAGTATTTTTAAATGTAACACTACAGTTGCCATACTACTTGGGTTGGGGCCTAGTAACGGTGTTCTCCTCCTCCTTGGTGTTCTCCTCCTCCTTGGTGTTCTCTGTTGTGAATTCCATTTCTCGGACTCCCTCCTTTGGTCATGAATGATACTTTGGTTAGTTCTGCTCTTGGACTCCCTCTGGAGGCTTTGAGCGGAACTGCTGGTCTCTGAGGTTTGCTTTCTCAGCTGCCCTCGTTTATTGTTAGGCTGGCTTCCCTATTTAACTCTACTCAGATCGTTACTTCATGCCACCTGTCAATGTATCAGTATTGGTTCAGATCTCTCTTGGACTTCTCTGAGGACCTGTCTACTCCAGCAGAAGCTAAGTCCCTGCTAGTTCATTTGTTGTTACTGCTGCCTGAATATATTTCTTAGTACTGCTAAATTCTAGTCCAGCTTGCTATCATGATATTTCCTTGCTAGCTGGAAGCTCTGGGGTGCAGTGTTGCACCTCCACACAGTGAGTCGGTGTGGGGGTCTTTTTGCATACTCTGCGTGGTTTTTGTAGTTTTTTGTGCTGACCACATAGTTTCCTTTTCTATCCCCTGACTATTTAGTGAAGTCTGGCCTCCTTTGCTAAAACCTGTTTCATTCCTGTGTTTGTGACTTTCCTCTTAACTCACAGTCAATATATGTGGGGGGGCTGCCTTTACCTTTGGGGAATTTCTCTGAGGCAAGGTTAGTCCTCTATTTATATCTTTAGGGGTAGTTAGCTCTTAGGCTGTGAAGAGGCGTCTAGGGAGAGTTAGGTACGCTCCACGGCTATTTCTAGTGTGTGTGATAGGAGTAGGGTTTGCGGTCAGCAGAGTTCCCACTTTCCCAGAGCTTTTTCCGATTACTAGTTTACTCATCAGGTCATTCCGGGTGCTCCTAACCACCAGTTCCATAACAGTACAGCTGGCCATCAAAGTGTTAATGCATCTCAAAAGAGGGATAAGAGAAGTTCTGAACCCTTTTTTTTTTCTTTGCAGTGTGTTTTGTCTCTCTTTTCCCCTTAATCTCTGGGTGGTTCAGGACTCAGGTGTAGATATGGATATTCAGGGTCTGTCCTCTTGTGTGGATCAACTCACTGCAAGGGTCCAAAGCATTCAAAATTATGTAGTTCAGAATCCGATGTTAGAGCCTAGAATTCCTTTTCCTGATTTGTTTTCTGGGGATAGATCTAAGTTTCTGAATTTCAAAAATAATTGTAGACTGTTTCTTGCTTTGAAATCCCGCTCCTCTGGTGACCCCATTCAGCAAGTAAAAATTATTATTTCTTTGTTACGTGGCGACCCTCAAGACTGGGCATTCTCCCTTGCGCCAGGAGATCCTGCATTGCTTAATGTAGATGCGTTTTTTCTGGCGCTTGGATTGCTTTATGACGAACCTAATTCAGTGGATCAGGCAGAGAAAGCCTTGCTGGCTTTGTGTCAGGGTCAGGATGAAGCGGAGGTATATTGTCAGAAGTTTAGAAAGTGGTCTGTGCTTACTCAATGGAATGAGTGTGCCCTGGCAGCAATTTTTAGAAAGGGTCTCTCTGAGGCCCTTAAGGATGTTATGGTGGGCTTCCCCACGCCTGCTGGTCTGAATGAATCAATGTCCTTGGCCATTCAAATTGATCGGCGTTTGCGTGAGCGCAAAATTGTGCACTATTTGGCGGTGTCCTCTGAGCAGAGGCCTGAGCTTATGCAATGTGATAGAACTTTGACCAGAACTGAACGGCAAGAACACAGACATCAGAATCAGCTGTGTTTTTACTGTGGTGACCCCACTCATGCTATCTCTGATTGTCCTAAGCGCACTAAGCGGTTCGCTAGGTCTGTCACCATTGCTACTGTAAAGCCTAAATTTCTTTTGTCTGTTACTTTGATTTGCTCTCTGTCGTCCTACTCGGTTATGGCATTTGTGGATTCGGGCGCTGCCCTGAATTTGATGGACTTGGAGTTTGCCAGGCATTGTGGTTTTTTCCTGGAGCCTTTGCAGTATCCTATTCCATTAAGGGGAATTGATGCTACGCCTTTGGCCAGGAATAAACCTCAGTACTGGACTCAGTTGACCATGTGCATGGCTCCTGCACATCAGGAAGATATTCGCTTTTTGGTGTTGCATAATTTGCATGATGTGGTCGTGTTGGGTTTGCCATGGCTACAGGTTCATAATCCAGTATTGGATTGGAAATCAATGTCTGTGTCTAGTTGGGGTTGTCAAGGGGTACATGGCGATGTTCCGATGATGTCAATTTCTTCATCCACTCCTTCTGATGTCCCTGAGTTTCTGTCGGATTACCGGGATGTATTTGATGAGCCCAAATCCAGTATCCTACCCCCTCATAGGGATTGTGATTGTGCTATAAATTTGATCCCTGGTAGTAAGTTTCCTAAGGGCCGACTTTTCAATTTATCCGTGCCAGAACACGCCGCTATGTGGAGTTATATAAAGGAGTCCTTGGAGAAAGGGCATATTCGCCCGTCTTCATCATCGTTGGGAGCAGGGTTCTTTTTTGTGGCCAAGAAGGATGGTTCTCTGAGACCCTGTATTGACTTCTCAATAAAATCACGGTCAAATTTCAGTACCCTTTGCCTCTGCTGTCTGATTTGTTTGCTCGGATTAAGGGGGCTAGTTGGTTCACCAAGATAGGTCTTCGAGGGGCGTATAACCTTGTGCGTATTAAACAGGGTGATGAATGGAAAACAGCATTTAATACGCCCGAGGGCCATTTTGAGTACCTGGTGATGCCATTCGGGCTTTCTAACGCTCCATCTGTGTTTCAGTCCTTTATGCATGACATCTTCCGAACGTATCTGGATAGATTCATGATTGTATATTTGGATGATATTTTGGTCTTTTCGGATGATTGGAAGTCTCATGTGAAGCAGGTCAGAATGGTATTTCAGGTCCTTCGTGCTAATTCCTTGTTTGTGAAGGGGTCTAAGTGTCTCTTTGGAGTTCAGAAGGTTTCCTTTTTGGGCTTCATTTTTTCCCCTTCTACTATCGAGATGGATCCTGTTAAAGTTCAGCCCATTTATGATTGGACCCCTTCATGACCGTGGGATTTTTCGTTTTTCCATTTTCGTTTTTCACTCCCCTCCTTCCCAGAGCCATAACTTTTTTATTTTTCCGTCAATTTGGCCATGTGAGGGCTTATTTTTTGCGGGACGAGTTATACTTTTGAATGACACCATTGGTTTTACCATGGCGTGTACTAGAAAACGGGAAAAAAATTCCAAGTGCGGTGAAATTGCAAAAAAAGTGCAATCCCACACTTGTTTTTTGTTTGTTTTTTTTGCTTGGTTCACTAAATGATAAAACTGACCTGCCATTATGATTCTCCAGGTCAGTACGAGTTCATAGACACCTCACATGTCTAGGTTATGTTTTACCTAAGTGGTGAAAAAAAATTCCAAACTTTGCAAAAAAATAAATAAATAAAATTGCGCCATTTTCCGATACCCGTAGCGTCTCTATTTTTCGTGATCTAGGGTCGGGTGAGGGCTTATTTTTTGCGTGCCGAGCTGGCGTTTTTAGTAATAGCATTTCATTGCAGATACGTTCTTTTGATCGCCCGTTATTGCATTTTAATGCAATGTCGCGGCGACAAAAAAAACGTAATTCTGGCGTTTCGAATTTTTTTCTCGTTACGCCGTTTAGCGATCAGGTTAATGCTTTTTTTTTATTGATAGATCGGGCGATTCTGAACGCGGAGATACCAAATATGTGTAGATTTGATATTTTTTTTATTGATTTATTTTGATTGGGGCGAAAGGGGGGTGATTTAAACTTTTATATTTTTTTTATTTTTTTCACATTTTTTTTAACTTTTTTTTTTAACTTTTGCCATGCTTCTATAGCCTCCATGGGAGGCTAGAAGCAGGCACAGCCCGATCGGCTCTGCTACATAACAGCGATCATCAGATCGCTGTTATGTAGCTAAAATGTAGGTGTGCTGTGAGCGCCGACCACAGGGGGGCGCTCACAGCCACCGGCGATCAGTAACCATAGAGGTCTCAAGGACCTCTATGGTTACCTTCCTGACTCATCGCCGACCCCCGATCATGTGACGGGGGTCGGCGATGCGCTCATTTCCGGCCGCCCAGCCGGATGCGGTAGTTAAATGCCGCTGTCTGCGTTTGACAGCGGCATTTAACTAGTTAATAGCGGCGGGTGATCGCGATTTCACCCGCCGCTATTGCGCGCACATGTCAGCTGTAAAAAACAGCTGACATGTCGCGACTTTGATGTGCGCTCACCGCCGGAGCGCACATCAAAGCAGGGGACCCGACATCGGACGGTATAGTACGTCCGATGTCGGGAAGGGGTTAAACCTTTGACTGATTTGACAAAGAAAGGTGCTGTTGTGGTGAATTGGTCCTCCGCGGCCGTGGAGGCTTTTCAGGAGCTGAAACGTCATTTTTCTTCGGCCCCTGTGTTGCGTCAGCCAGATGTTTCGCTCCCTTTTCAGGTTGAGGTTGATGCTTCTGAGATTGGAGCAGGGGCTGTTTTGTCTCAAAGAAGTTCTGATGGCTCTGTGATGAAGCCATGTGCCTTCTTTTCTAGAAAGTTTTCGCCTGCTGAGCGTAATTATGATGTTGGCAATCGGGAGCTGCTGGCTATGAAGTGGGCATTCGAGGAGTGGCGACATTGGCTTGAGGGAGCCAAGCACCGCGTGGTGGTCTTGACGGATCACAAGAATTTGACTTATCTCGATTCTGCCAAGCGGTTGAATCCTAGACAGGCTTGATGGTCACTGTTTTTCTCCCGTTTCGATTTTGTGGTCTCATACCTTCCGGGTTGTAAGAATGTGAAGGCTGATGCCCTTTCTAGGAGTTTTGTGCCTGATTCTCCGGGAGCCCCTGAGCCGGCTGGTATTCTCAAAGAGGGGGTAATTCTGTCTGCCATCTCCCCTGATTTGCGGCGGATGCTGCAGGAGTTTCAGGCTGATAGACCTGACCGTTGTCCAGCGGAGAAACTGTTTGTCCCTGATAGATGGACTAGCAGAGTTATTTCTGAGGTTCATTGCTCGGTGTTGGCTGGTCATCCTGGCATTTTTGGTACCAGGGATTTGGTGGCTAGGTCCTTTTGGTGGCCTTCCTTGTCACGGGATGTGCATTCTTTTGTGCAGTCTTGTGAGACTTGTGCTCGGGCCAAGCCCTGCTGTTCTCGTGCCAGTGGGTTGCTTTTGCCCTTGCCGGTCCCGAAAAGGCCATGGACGCATGTTTCCATGGATTTTATTTCAGATCTTCCTGTCTCTCAAAGGATGTCTGTCATCTGGGTGGTTTGTGATCGCTTTTCTAAGATGCTTTACAATAATAAATACCGCGCTACAAGGGTCTAAAAGATAGTTGGAATTGCTCTAAAAGTTAGTTACTGATTCGCCTTGGTCCAGCAAGCTTAGCAGCATATAGGGAATATTCAGCACTAGTATTCATACAGCCGTCGGCTGCGACTAATCCTGCCTACAATTAAAATAACTCGCAATTGGTGTGTGCATTCAATACAATTGGAGTAAACAAATAATGAATCACATACCGTGCTGGCTTAGCTGGTGGCTTGAAGTAAATGTAAATGTACCCCCAGATGCATACGGTGCTCCACTGCGGTGGACCGAGAGTCTGTTGATGAGGGTGGTCCTCAAAAGCGGTGGCGGTCAGAAGGGCACACACCGGTAACCGCTGAACCAGCAAGAGGACCGGGTGCCAGTGCACAGTACAGAGCCAGGAACCGTCCCGGCCGGAGGCGATCCTGGTTGTACTGAAAAAAATGGCCGGCGCTGCTAGGCAGCGTGTGACGTCACAGGCCTACGGAGTCTCGTTTAGGGCAAAAAGCAAACCGACGCATTTCGGAGTGTAACGCACTCCTTCCTCAGGGTTACCGCCCCAGATGACTGGCTCCCTATTTAAGTGCGTGCAGCAGGCACCCTGCTGCGCGCTCAATGTTAACTCTGTGCATCCCAGTCCCCGTCTTGCTCCAGTGCCATGAGTTACGATTTGTCCCTTCACCACATCCAGTGGGGGAGTCAGTGCGAATTTCATTTATTTGATCAGACTGTGTTGTTAGACGTCCACTGTGGTGTATCTCCTCTATAGGTGGAGTCAGTTCATCCGTATCCCCCATGTCCAGTGTTAGGGGAAAGTATCTGTTAGTACAGTGAGTAAGGTTATTACTTTGATTGGTATTCTCGCTGCAAGCATGGCCACAATCTCGTGGCCCAGTATATCCACCTACTGGCATTTCTATCGGGGTAACAGCCCCTTGACAAAGTGAATGATCGGTCAATAGAGTTCCCCTCCTACATGTGGACACCGGAGTATACTGGGTCGAATTGGAGTTAGCATAAACAGAAAATTCCAAGGATTTATCGTTGATGCTAGGTGTTACATTATACTCATCCAGGGTAATAAATTGCTCACTACTGGCTGGGATATCTGTTACTGGTGCTAGATTGACCAAATTATCTCTACGGAATTTCCTGAGTTTTTTCTCTATAATGTCTTTCTCCCGTCCCCTTAATCTCAGTAAGATATTTGCCGCAAGATCGCGGTTATCTTGATTAAGTTGGCATATTTTAAGTTCATCAAAAATGTTAATTATCTGGTGGCTAGTGTTCTTTAGATTTAGGGTACGCTTATTGATGATAAACTGTAGTGCTTGCATAGAGAAAGCATGGAACATAGCGTCCCATTCTCTCCTAGTTTCTGGGTCCCCAAAATCCCCTGCCAGATCTTTATGGATCAGCAAGCCCTTAGGTATCGTGTTTGCTTGTGCATATTTTTCCAGGGAGGCTATCTCCAACATATCACGCATTTCAATATTTAATAGCCGCTCTAGAGATTTAAGTGGTCAGTAGTCCAGTACATACACAATGGCACTGGAGCAAGACGGGGACTGGGATGCACAGAGTTAACATTGAGCGCGCAGCAGGGTGCCTGCTGCACGCGCTTAAATATGGAGCCAGTCATCTGGGGCGGTAACCCTGAGGAAGGAGTGCGTTACACTCTGAAACGCGTCGGTTTGCTTTTTGCCCTAAACGAGACTCCGTAGGCCTGTGACGTCACACGCTGCCTAGCAGCGCCGGCCATTTTTTTCAGTACAACCAGGATCGCCTCCGGCCGGGACGGTTCCTGGCTCTGTACTGTGCACTGGCACCCGGTCCTCTTGCTGGTTCAGCGGTTACCGGTGTGTGCCCTTCTGACCGCCACCGCTTTTGAGGACCACCCTCATCAACAGACCCTCGGTCCACTGCAGTGGAGCACCGTATGCATCTGGGGGTACATTTACATTTACTTCAAGCCACCAGCTAAGCCAGCACGGTATGTGATTCATTATTTGTTTACTCCAATTGTATTGAATGCACACACCAATTGCGAGTTATTTTAATTGTAGGCAGGATTAGTCGCAGCCGACGGCTGTATGAATACTAGTGCTGAATATTCCCTATATGCTGCTAAGCTTGCTGGACCAAGGCGAATCAGTAACTAACTTTTAGAGCAATTCCAACTATCTTTTAGACCCTTGTAGCGCGGTATTTATTATTGTAAAGCGGTTTTGTTTGTTCCTTTGGCAGAGTGCGCACAGATCTGCCTTAATACCTGCAGCACTTGGTCTGTTTTTCCTAGTAGCGCCAGTGTGTTCTAGTGTTGGGCTTTTCTAAGATGGTCCATTTGGTACCCTTGCCTAAATTACCTTCCTCCTCTGATTTGGTGCCATTATTCTTTCAGCATGTGGTTCGTTTGCATGGCATTCCGGAGAACATTGTGTCGGATAGAGGGTCCCAGTTTGTCTCTAGGTTTTGGCGGTCCTTTTGTGCTAAGATGGGCATTGATTTGTCTTTTTCTTCGGCTTTCCATCCTCAGACAAATGGCCAAACTGAACGAACCAACCAGACTTTGGAAACCTATCTGAGATGCTTTGTTTCTGCTGATCAGGATGATTGGGTGACCTTTTTGCCATTGGCTGAGTTCGCCCTTAATAATCGGGCTAGTTCGGCTACTTTGGTTTTGCCTTTTTTTTGCAATTCTGGTTTTCATCCTCGTTTTTCTTCAGGGCAGGTTGAGCCTTCTGACTGTCCTGGTGTGGATTCTGTGGTGGACAGATTGCAGCAAATTTGGACTCACGTGGTGGACAATTTGACGTTGTCCCAGGAGAAGGCTCAACGTTTCGCTAACCGCCGTCGTTGTGTTGGTCCTCGACTTCGTGTTGGGGATTTGGTTTGGTTATCTTCTCGGTATGTTCCTATGAAGGTTTCTTCTCCTAAGTTTAAGCCTCGTTTCATTGGTCCTTATAAGATTTCTGAAATTCTCAACCCTGTGTCATTTCGTTTGGTCCTTCCAGCTTCCTTTGCCATCCATAATGTGTTCCATAGGTCGTTGTTGCAGAGGTATGTGGCGCCTATGGTTCCCTCCGTTGATCCTCCTGCTCCAGTGTTGGTTGAGGGGGAGTTGGAGTATGTGGTGGAAAAAATTTTGGATTCTCGTATTTCGAGACGGAAGCTCCAGTACCTGGTTAAGTGGAAGGGCTATGGTCAGGAGGATAATTCCTGGGTTGTTGCCTCCGATGTCCATGCTGCCGATTTGGTTCGTGCCTTTCATTTGGCTCGTCCTGATCGGCCTGGGGGCCCTGGTGAGGGTTCGGTGACCCCTCCTCAAGGGGGGGTACTGTTGTGAATTCCATTTCTCGGACTCCCTCCTGTGGTCATGAATGGTACTTTGGTTAGTTCTGCTCTTGGACTCCCTCTGGAGGCTTTGAGTGGAACTGCTGGTCTCTGAGGTTTGCTTTCTCAGCTGCCCTCGTTTATTGTTAGGCTGGCTTCCCTATTTAACTCTACTCAGATCGTTACTTCATGCCAGCTGTCAATGTATCAGTATTGGTTCAGATCTCTCTTGGACTTCTCTGAGGACCTGTCTACTCCAGCAGAAGCTAAGTCCCTGGTAGTTCATTTGTTGTTACTGCTGCCTGAATATATTTCTTAGTACTGCTAAATTCTAGTCCAGCTTGCTATCATGATATTTCCTTGCTAGCTGGAAGCTCTGGGGTGCAGTGTTGCACCTCCACACCGTGAGTCGGTGTGGGGGTCTTTTTGCATACTCTGCGTGGTTTTTGTAGTTTTTTGTGCTGACCGCATAGTTTCCTTTTCTATCCTCTGACTATTTAGTGAAGTCTGGCCTCCTTTGCTAAAACCTGTTTCATTCCTGTGTTTGTGACTTTCCTCTTAACTCACAGTCAATATATGTGGGGGGCTGCCTTTACCTTTGGGGAATTTCTCTGAGGCAAGGTTAGTCCTCTATTTCTATCTTTAGGGGTAGTTAGCTCTTAGGCTGTGAAGAGGCGTCTAGGGAGAGTTAGGTACGCTCCACGGCTATTTCTAGTGTGTGTGATAGGAGTAGGGTTTGCGGTCAGCAGAGTTCCCACTTTCCCAGAGCTTGTTCCGATTACTAGTTTACTCATCAGGTCATTCCGGGTGCTCCTAACCACCAGGTCCATAACAGTTCTCCTCCAGGTTTCCTTGTCTGAGCTTCAACCTTCAGGCTCTCATTAAGTATTTTTAAAAGTAACACTACAGTTGCCATACTACTTGGGTTGGGGCCTAGTAACGGTGTTCTCCTCCTCCTTGGTGTTCTCCTCCTCCTTGGTGTTCTCCTCCAGGTTTCCTTGTCTGAGCTTCAACCTTCAGGCTCTCATTAAGTATTTTTAAATGTAACACTACAGTTGCCATACTACTTGGGTTGGGGCCTAGTAACGGTGTTCTCCTCCTCCTTGGTGTTCTCCTCCTCCTTGGTGGTCTCCTCCAGGTTTCCTTGTCTGAGCTTCAACCTTCAGGCTCTCATTAAGTATTTTTAAAAGAAACACTACAGTTGCCATACTACTTGGGTTGGGGCCTAGTAACGGTGTTCTCTTCCTCCTTGGTGTTCTCCTCCAGGTTTCCTTGTCTGAGCTTCAACCTTCAGGCTCTCATTAAGTATTTTTAAAAGTAACCCTACAGTTGCCATACTACTTGGGTTGGGGCCTAGTAATGGTGTTCTCCTCCTCCTTGGTGTTCTCCTCCAGGTTTCCTTGTCTGAGCTTCAACCTTCAGGCTCTCATTAAGTATTTTTAAATGTAACACTACAGTTGCCATACTACTTGGGTTGGGGCCTAGTAACGGTGTGCTCCTCCTCCTTGGTGTTCTCCTCCTCCTTGGTGTTCTCCTCCAGGTTTCCTTGTCTGAGCTTCAACCTTCTGGCTCTCATTAAGTATTTGTTGGTAAAAATTCGTGGTTGGGGCCTACTAACGGTGTGTGC
Source organism: Ranitomeya variabilis (assembly GCF_051348905.1). Classification (NCBI taxonomy): domain Eukaryota; kingdom Metazoa; phylum Chordata; class Amphibia; order Anura; family Dendrobatidae; genus Ranitomeya; species Ranitomeya variabilis. Next base: position 8,804 of record NW_027508013.1, on the reverse strand, counting down.
CGCTCCCTGGTGTTGTCCTCCACTGTATAAAGCTGAGCTTCAACCTTCTGGCTCTCATTAAGTATTTGTTGGTAAAAATTGGTGGTTGGGGCCTACTAACGGTGTCTGACGCTCCAGGGTTTTCTCCTCCTCCTGGGTGTTCTCCTCCTCCTTGGTGTTCTCCTCCAGGTTTCCTTGTCTGAGATTCAACCTTCAGGCTCTCATTAAGTATTTTTAAATGTAACACTACAGTTGCCATACTACTTGGGTTGGGGCCTAGTAACGGTGTTCTCCTCCTCCTTGGTGTTCTCCTCCTCCTTGGTGTTCTCCTCCAGGTTTCCTTGTCTGAGCTTCAACCTTCTGGCTCTCATTAAGTATTTGTTGGTAAAAATTGGTGGTTGGGGCCTACTAATGGTGTGTGCCGCTCCCTGATGTTGTCCTCCACTGTATAAATCTGAGCTTCAACCTTCAGGCTCTCATTAAGTAGTTGTTTTTAAAAATTGGTGGTTGGTGCCTACTAGCGGTGTGTGCCACTCCATGGTGTTGTCCTCCACTGTATAAAGCTGAGCTTCAATCTTAAAGCTCTCGTTAAGTAGTTGTTTTTAAAATGTGTGGTTGGGCCCTTAAAACGGTGTCTGACGCTACTGGGTTTTCTCCTGTTTTGTTGTCCCGACCTTCAATGTTCAGGCTTTCGGCTTACATTTTAAATAATTAACCTGCAGTTGGCCTACTACTTTGGTTGGGCCTAGTAACGGTGTGTGCCGCACCCTGGTGTTGTCCTGTGTTATTTTCCTGACCTTTAATCTTCAGGCTTTCGGCCTTCATTTGTAATATTAAACTGCATAGGGCCTACTAGTGTGGTTCGGCCCTACTAATGGTGTCTGTCTACCGCCCCTGGGTTTTCTACTCCAATGAACTAAGCAATGCCACCTGGTTAGTCCTGTTACCAATTTTGACATGCATTTTACCCACTTTATTATTTGGGCCTATATCAGTGTTTCCGCTTCATCCTGCCCATTGCCCAGCCGGTGCTAGATGAGTCTTGTGGTACTTTGACCCAGACCACTACATTCCCCTTGCACGCTACACAGCCACAATCTGACCCTGCTGAAAGTCAGGTTCCCCTTCCCGCATACTATACCACTTTACATAGGAACAAAGAGGAAGGTGCAGATGAAAGTGCAGGTTTCTTCAACAGGTAGGGGGGCATACTCGTTGGTGACGTCACAGGCACAGGGCCCCTCAGAGTACGCAAAAGTGTCGCTGCCGGTGGGAGGCGCCCCCGCCGTGCAAACACACCACCGTACTTTGAGGGGCCCTGTGCCAGTGCCAATGCGAACGAGTGGGCCTCCCTGCTTGCTCAGGATCACAGCACTTGCAAAGTTGAAATACTTACCTCTCACTGCTCCACCGCCGTGATGTAGTCCACGTTTCCTGGGCCCACTAAAACCTTGAACCAGCCCTACCCCCCACAACTTTTGCCAAATGACCCCCAATTTCCAATGCCCAACTATTATTAGAAAGTTAATTAAGATTGACAAGCTTCAGAAACAAGAATGGATGTTTTTGGCATTAAAATGGGCACTGTAGGTGTTTTCCTGGCCTCCACTCACTGCCGACTATGCTTCCCCATTGACTTGCATTGGGTTTCATGTTTCGGTCGATCCCCGACTTTTCGCGATAATCGGCCGACTTCACTCGACTCGACTTTGGACAAAGTCGGGTTTCGCAAAACCCGACTCGATCTTAAAAAAATGAAAGTCGCTCAACCCTAGTGCGGACAATATCCCCAGGAAGCAAGGCTGTGGACAAACTGTATGTCCTGGGTGAAGGTAGCTATAAGAATGGAACAACAGTCAGGCAAAATGGAGGAGCTGATCAAGCACCTGATCCTAAACCAGTAGCAGCAGCAGCAGCAGCAGCAAAGAAATCACCCCTTCCCCAAGCCCAGGTGATAGCTCATACGTCCGGAAGGCGGTAAGATGAGTCATGCAAAAGATGACCCCGGGTGATGATGTTGGGGCACTTGTATCTGTGTTTTAAAGGGTAGCAGAGTGGGAGAAGCTGCCACCAGAGTAGTGGGCAGAGGTGTTGGCCCCCTATCTAACTGGCTAGCCTCAAAAGGCTTATTATGACCTGACCACACAGGATGCACAGGAATAAGCCAAATAAAAAACTGAAATATTGGCAAGCTCGGGATTAACTATATCTGTCAGAGGACAAAGGGTGCAATACTGGGAGCACTGCAATAGCAAACCCCCTCGCTCCCAAATGTTTGACCTCCTGCATCTAGTCCAGAAGTGGTTGCAGCCGAAGTTCTCCACCCCAGCCCAGATGGTCGAGTGTGAAGTTATGAATAGATTTATTCACTCCTTTTCTAGGCCAGTGCAGACCTGGGATACCCAGGGAGACCCTCAGAATACTGATGACCTGGATGGCCTAGTGGAATGGTACCAGATGGTCGAGAAGTCCTTAAGGAAACCAGATGTGGTTGCATCCTCATACTGGAGTACCCAAAAGGAGCCTGACTTTCAAAAGAAGGGTAATAGAGCCACAACTGGGGGTAGTCTGAGGTCACAAGGGGTCACTGAGTGGTTGCCCAAGGCCGCTAGTAAGGACTTAATTTGTTGGAAGATGTCACGGTCCGGACCACATAGCCGTCAGTTGTCATATGTCCGCCAAATAGATGGACTGCAACGTAGGGAGGTATTGTTTGTGTCCTTGCTTGTGTTGAGGATGAGACGGTGACCCATGAGGCTGAGATTCCTGAGTTGGGGCTTTCTGGGCGGAATTTTGTGCCTGCTCAAATGGAGGACTTTACATTAAAAGCGACATTGCATAATGTTACAGTGATAAATGGGGTTGTCCACGAGCCGGGGGGCCGACACCAGGTTTCCATATTTCACGGTAAATAAGGATTTGCTATATCGGGTCACTAAAGTGAGAAGTAGGGTTGAGCGACTTTCATTTTTTTAAGATCGAGTAGGGTTTTGGGAAACCCGATTTTGTCCAGAGTCGAGTCGAGTGCAGTCGGCCGATTATCGCTAAAAGTCGGGGATCGACCGAAACACGAAACCCAATGCAAGTCAATGGGGAAGCATAGTCGGCAGTGAGTGGAGGCCAGGAAAACACCTACAGTGCCCATTTTAATGCCAAAAACATCCATTCTTGTTTCTGAAGCTTGCCAATCTTAATTAACTGTATAATAATAGTTGGGCATAGGGAATTGGGGGAAAGTTGTGGGGGGAGTAGGGCTGGCTCAAGTTTTTCGTGGGCCCAGGAAATGCGGACTACGTCACGGAGGTGTTGCAGGGAAAGGTAAGTATTTAAACGTTGCAAGTGCTGTGATCCTGAGCAAGCAGGGGAGGGCCCACTCGTTCGCATTGGCACTGGCACAGGGCCCCTCAAAGTACGGCGGTGTGTTTGCATGGCGGGGGCGCCTCCCACCAGCAGCGACACTTTTGCGTACTCTGAGGGGCCCTGTGCCAGTGACGTCGCCAACGAGTATGCCCCCCCACCTGATGAAGGAACCTGCACTTTCATCTGCACCTTCCTCTTTGTCCCTGTGTAAGGTGGTATAACATGCGGGAAGGGGAACCTTACTTTCAGCAGGGTCAGATTCTGGCTGTGTAGAGTTCAAGGGGAATGTAGTGGTCTAGGTCAATGTACCAGCAGACTCATCTAGCAGTGGCTGGGCAATGGGCAGGATGAGGAGGAAACAGATATAGGGCCAAAGAATAAAGTAGGCTAAATGCAGTTCAAAATTGGTAACAGGACTAAACAGGCGGCATTGCTTTGTTCAGTGGAGTAGCAAACCCAAGAGCAGCAGACACTGTTTCAAGGGCCTAACCACACTAGTAGGCCAAATGCAGTTTAATATCTGATAGTATAGGGCGAAAGCCAGAATGTGGAAGCTCAGCTTTGTTCAGTTGAGGACAACACCAGGGAGGGGCAGACACCTTTAGTAGGCCGGAAAAGCCTATTGCATTTTTTAAAATGGTAATTTGGAGCAGAAGGTTGAAGCTCAGCTTTATTTAGTTGAGGACAACACCAGGCAGGGGCACACAGACAGACACCTTTAGTAGGCCGGAAAAGCCTATTGCATTTTTTAAAATGGTAATTTGGAGCAGAAGGTTGAAGCTCAGCTTTATTTAGTTGAGGACAACACCAGGCAGGGGCACACAGACAGACACCTTTAGTAGGCCGGAAAAGCCTATTGCATTTTTTAAAATGGTAATTTGGAGCAGAAGGTTGCAGCTCAGCTTTATTTAGTTGAGGGCAACACCAGGGAGGGTCAGACGCTGTTAGTAGGCCCTAACCACCATTTTGTTTTTTAAAAACCACTTAATGAGAGCCGGAAGGTTGAAGCTCAGCTTTATTCAGTTGAGGACAACACCAGGCAGGGGCACACAGACAGACACCTTTAGTAGGCCGGAAAAGCCTATTGCATTTTTTAAAATGGTAATTTGGAGCAGAAGGTTGAAGCTCAGCTTTATTTAGTTGAGGGCAACACCAGGCAGGGGCACACAGACAGACATCTTTAGTAGGCCGGAAAAGCCTATTGCATTTTTTAAAATGGTAATTTGGAGCAGAAGGTTGAAGCTCAGCTTTATTCAGTTGAGGACAACACCAGGCAGGGGCACACAGACAGACACCTTTAGTAGGCCGGAAAAGCCTATTGCATTTTTTAAAATGGTAATTTGGAGCAGAAGGTTGAAGCTCAGCTTTATTTAGTTGAGGACAACACCAGGCAGGGGCACACAGACAGACACCTTTAGTAGGCCGGAAAAGCATATTGCATTTTTTAAAATGGTAATTTGGAGCAGAAGGTTGAAGCTCAGCTTTATTTAGTTGAGGGCAACACCAGGGAGGGGCAGAAGCCGTTAGTAGGCCCTAACCACCATTTTGTTTTTTAAAAACCACTTAATGAGAGCCGGAAGGTTGAAGCTCAGCTTTATTCAGTTGAGGACAACACCAGGCAGGGGCACACAGACAGACACCTTTAGTAGGCCGGAAAAGCCTATTGCATTTTTTAAAATGGTAATTTGGAGCAGAAGGTTGAAGCTCAGCTTTATTTAGTTGAGGGCAACACCAGGGAGGGGCAGAAGCCGTTAGTAGGCCCTAACCACCATTTTGTTTTTTAAAAACCACTTAATGAGAGCCGGAAGGTTGAAGCTCAGCTTTATTCAGTTGAGGACAACACCAGGCAGGGGCACACAGACAGACACCTTTAGTAGGCCGGAAAAGCCTATTGCATTTTTTAAAATGGTAATTTGGAGCAGAAGGTTGAAGCTCAGCTTTATTCAGTTGAGGACAACACCAGGCAGGGGCACACAGACAGACACCTTTAGTAGGCCGGAAAAGCCTATTGCATTTTTTAAAATGGTAATTTGGAGCAGAAGGTTGAAGCTCAGCTTTATTTAGTTGAGGACAACACCAGGCAGGGGCACACAGACAGACACCTTTAGTAGGCCGGAAAAGCCTATTGCATTTTTTAAAATGGTAATTTGGAGCAGAAGGTTGAAGCTCAGCTTTATTTAGTTGAGGGCAACACCAGGCAGGGGCACACAGACAGACACCTTTAGTAGGCCGGAAAAGCCTATTGCATTTTTTAAAATGGTAATTTGGAGCAGAAGGTTGAAGCTCAGCTTTATTCAGTTGAGGACAACACCAGGCAGGGGCACACAGACAGACACCTTTAGTAGGCCGGAAAAGCCTATTGCATTTTTTAAAATGGTAATTTGGAGCAGAAGGTTGAAGCTCAGCTTTATTTAGTTGAGGACAACACCAGGCAGGGGCACACAGACAGACACCTTTAGTAGGCCGGAAAAGCCTATTGCATTTTTTAAAATGGTAATTTGGAGCAGAAGGTTGAAGCTCAGCTTTATTTAGTTGAGGACAACACCAGGCAGGGGCACACAGACAGACACCTTTAGTAGGCCGGAAAAGCCTATTGCATTTTTTAAAATGGTAATTTGGAGCAGAAGGTTGAAGCTCAGCTTTATTTAGTTGAGGGCAACACCAGGGAGGGGCAGAAGCCGTTAGTAGGCCCTAACCACCATTTTGTTTTTTAAAAACCACTTAATGAGAGCCGGAAGGTTGAAGCTCAGCTTTATTCAGTTGAGGACAACACCAGGCAGGGGCACACAGACAGACACCTTTAGTAGGCCGGAAAAGCCTATTGCATTTTTTAAAATGGTAATTTGGAGCAGAAGGTTGAAGCTCAGCTTTATTCAGTTGAGGACAACACCAGGCAGGGGCACACAGACAGACACCTTTAGTAGGCCGGAAAAGCCTATTGCATTTTTTAAAATGGTAATTTGGAGCAGAAGGTTGAAGCTCAGCTTTATTTAGTTGAGGACAACACCAGGCAGGGGCACACAGACAGACACCTTTAGTATGCCGGAAAAGCCTATTGCATTTTTTAAAATGGTAATTTGGAGCAGAAGGTTGAAGCTCAGCTTTATTTAGTTGAGGACAACACCAGGCAGGGGCACACAGACAGACACCTTTAGTAGGCCGGAAAAGCCTATTGCATTTTTTAAAATGGTAATTTGGAGCAGAAGGTTGAAGCTCAGCTTTATTTAGTTGAGGGCAACACCAGGGAGGGGCAGAAGCCGTTAGTAGGCCCTAACCAAAGTTGAAGGCCAAATGCAGTTTAATTTCTGATACTATAGGCCGAAAGCCAGAAGGTGGAAGCTCCGATTTAGACAGTGGAGGACAATTTGAATTAGGGACTGCAGACAGACTTAGTAGGCTGTCCCCTGTGGACCATGCATCCAACACATTAACCCATTGCGCCGTAATGGACACGTAATCTTCCGTGGCCATGCCTACAGGTCCATGCGTCTGTTGTCAGGTGCACCTTTGTACTCACAGATTGCCAGAGTGCATGGACAATGCGGTCTTCTACATGCTGGTGGAGGGTTGGGATGGCTTTTCTCGCAAAAGAAGTGTCGACTGGTTAGCTTGTAGCGTGGTACAGCGTAGTCCATCATGGCCTTATTAATAGTAAATAAAATATATAACTAGGCTCTATGAACTTTTAAATAGGTTCCAGGGGTACACGGGCAGCATTGGTGTGGTCAGTGGAGGAGTATTGCAAGTAGGGGCTGCAGACAGGCTATCAAAGGCCTAAAATACCAAACAGTAGGCACTCATGGCAGTTTTACATCGGTTACATGGATACACAGGCAGGCACTCCAGGCAGCATTGTGGTCAGTGGAGGAGTATTGCAAGTAGGGGCCGCAGACAGGCTATCAAAGGCCTAAAATAACAAACAGTAGGCAGTCATGGCAGTTTTACATCGGTTACATGGATACACAGGCAGGCACTCCAGGCAGCATTGTGGTCAGTGGAGGAGTATTGCAAGTAGGGGCCGCAGACAGGCTATCAAAGGCCTAAAATACCAAACAGTAGGCACTCATGGCAGTTTTACATCGGTTACATGGATACACAGGCAGGCACTCCAGGCAGCATTGTGGTCAGTGGAGGAGTATTGCAAGTAGGGGCCGCAGACAGGCTATCAAAGGCCTAAAATAACAAACAGTAGGCAGTCATGGCAGTTTTACATCGGTTACATGGATACACAGGCAGGCACTCCAGGCAGCATTGTGGTCAGTGGAGGAGTATTGCAAGTAGGGGCCGCAGACAGGCTATCAAAGGCCTAAAATAACAAACAGTAGGCAGTCATGGCAGTTTTACATCGGTTACATGGATACACAGGCAGGCACTCCAGGCAGCATTGTGGTCAGTGGAGGAGTATTGCAAGTAGGGGCCGCAGACAGGCTATCAAAGGCCTAAAATAACAAACAGTAGGCAGTCATGGCAGTTTTACATCGGTTACATGGATACACAGGCAGGCACTCCAGGCAGCATTGTGGTCAGTGGAGGAGTATTGCAAGTAGGGGCCGCAGACAGGCTATCAAAGGCCTAAAATAACAAACAATAGGCTCATTGCAGTTTTACAGCGGTTACATGGATACACGGGCAGCTTGGTGGTGAGTGGAGGAGTAGTGCAAGGAGTGTCTGTCCCAGTACTCCCAAAATATAAATAGATGTTAATGTCTCGCAAAGCAACCAAAACAAAAAAAAAGGTGGCATACTTAGGTACAGGGGTGGGCTCATCTGCTGAGTTTCTGACATAGTAATTTGGCAGTAACTATTTAATGGTGCCAATATAGGACACAGACACAGACTACTTTAAGTTGCATCATAGATGTCTACAAATTTGTATTGTCAGTGCCAGACATTGAATGATGTCAGCGAATAGACTAAAGATTGGTGGAGCTGTGCGACATAATTTTGCATGTGGTAGAGCACATTTTGAGCTGGGGTAGGGGGGAACTCTCTAGAGGCCGGCGGGACCGCCCCAGGGCCCCTCATGTTACAACGGTGTGTCTGACGTTGGGTGCGCACCACCACCGCCAGAGACACTACATTGTACTATGAGGGACCCAGTAGCAATGCCGTCAACCAAAAGCGAGCACACCCACCTCTTCAGACAAACAGCAGTCTCACGGGTGCTTGCGCCAAGTCGCGATACCACGGCCCCGTGTGGGGAGTTTGGCCATTTAGGGAGGTGTAAACATGTCGTATGCTGTACAATCAGCTGCAGCAAATTAGACATTAGAAAAGTAATTCACAGGCAAGAGCCTTTCATAGGAAAGCTAGGTGTCGGCCGGGCAAGGTGGGGCAAAAGATTTCGAAATCCAGTTGTGGTTCATTTTAATGAATGTTAGATCGTCAACATTTTGGGTAGCCAGACGAGTCCTTTTTTCGGTTAATATTGAACCTGCAGCACTGAATACTCTTTCTGATAGGAC
>NW_027508012.1:45000-47500 GCF_051348905.1 Ranitomeya variabilis | reverse complement strand
AAAATCAATCCGGGGGCCATGGAAGTGTCCTCGGTACAACCTCAGAGCTTTCCCCCGCCTGGAAGTCTGACAGCGGTCTGACGTTTTTCAAAGTTTTGAGCTCTCTGTTTGTTCTCAAAGTCACAAAATCGCTTTTTTTCAGTTTTCCACCCAGCAGACCCAAACTTCACCCCCACTTAGGTCACTGTCTAGGGGCGCCTTACGACATATTGACGCCCCTTTAGGGTGGAAGTAGGGGAAATGGGTGATTTTTACACAAAATCGGAAATTTCTCAAAATTTTTCTAAGTGTCAAGGACTCTTCCAGAAAATCTCCCCCAGGCTCCTGGAAGCGTCCCCGGTACACCTCTGGCGGCTGCCCCCGCCTGGAAGTCCGACACACGCCTGAAATTTTCAAAGTATGAAAATACGCATTTTCATCCAAAAATTCAACTTTCCCCCCGTGCACCGCAAACTTCACCCCCACTTAGGTCACTGCCTTGGGGTGCCTTACAACATATTGACGCCCCCCTGGGGTGGAAGTAGGGGAAATGTGACATTTTTCACAAAATCGAGATTTTCTCAAAATTTTTCTAAGTGTCAAGGACTCTTCCAGAAAATCTCCCCCAGGCTCCTGGAAGCGTCCCCGGTACACCTCTGGCGGCTGCCCCCGCCTGGAAGTCCGACACACGCCTGAAATTTTCAAAGTATGAAAATACGCATTTTCATCCAAAAATTCAACTTTCCCCCCGTGCACCGCAAACTTCACCCCCACTTAGGTCACTGCCTTGGGGTGCCTTACAACATATTGACGCCCCCCTGGGGTGGAAGTAGGGGAAATGTGACATTTTTCACAAAATCGAGATTTTCTCAAAATTTTTCTAAGTGTCAAGGACTCTTCCAGAAAATCTCCCCCAGGCTCCTGGAAGCGTCCCCGGTACACCTCTGGCGGCTGCCCCCGCCTGGAAGTCCGACACACGCCTGAAATTTTCAAAGTATGAAAATACGCATTTTCATCCAAAAATTCAACTTTCCCCCCGTGCACCGCAAACTTCACCCCCACTTAGGTCACTGCCTTGGGGTGCCTTACAACATATTGACGCCCCCCTGGGGTGGAAGTAGGGGAAATGTGACATTTTTCACAAAATCGAGATTTTCTCAAAATTTTTCTAAGTGTCAAGGACTCTTCCAGAAAATCTCCCCCAGGCTCCTGGAAGCGTCCCCGGTACACCTCTGGCGGCTGCCCCCGCCTGGAAGTCCGACACACGCCTGAAATTTTCAAAGTATGAAAATACGCATTTTCATCCAAAAATTCAACTTTCCCCCCGTGCACCGCAAACTTCACCCCCACTTAGGTCACTGCCTTGGGGTGCCTTACAACATATTGACGCCCCCCTGGGGTGGAAGTAGGGGAAATGTGACATTTTTCACAAAATCGAGATTTTCTCAAAATTTTTCTAAGTGTCAAGGACTCTTCCAGAAAATCTCCCCCAGGCTCCTGGAAGCGTCCCCGGTACACCTCTGGCGGCTGCCCCCGCCTGGAAGTCCGACACACGCCTGAAATTTTCAAAGTATGAAAATACGCATTTTCATCCAAAAATTCAACTTTCCCCCCGTGCACCGCAAACTTCACCCCCACTTAGGTCACTGCCTTGGGGTGCCTTACAACATATTGACGCCCCCCTGGGGTGGAAGTAGGGGAAATGTGACATTTTTCACAAAATCGAGATTTTCTCAAAATTTTTCTAAGTGTCAAGGACTCTTCCAGAAAATCTCCCCCAGGCTCCTGGAAGCGTCCCCGGTACACCTCTGGCGGCTGCCCCCGCCTGGAAGTCCGACACACGCCTGAAATTTTCAAAGTATGAAAATACGCATTTTCATCCAAAAATTCAACTTTCCCCCCGTGCACCGCAAACTTCACCCCCACTTAGGTCACTGCCTTGGGGTGCCTTACAACATATTGACGCCCCCCTGGGGTGGAAGTAGGGGAAATGTGACATTTTTTCACAAAATCGAGATTTTCTCAAAATATTTCTAAGTCCCAAGGACACTTTCAGAAAATCTTCCCCAGGCTCCTGGAAGCGTCCCCGGTACGCCTCCGGCGGCTGCCCCCGCCTGGAAGTCTGACACACGCCTGAAATTTTCAAAGTATGAAAATACGCATTTTCATCCAAAAATTCGACTTTCCGCCCGTGCACCGCAAAATTCACCCTCATTTAGGTCACTGCCCTGGGGTGCTTTACAACATATTGACGCCCCCCTGGGGTGGAAGTAGGGGAAATGTGACATTTTTCACAAAATCGGAAATTTCTCAAAATTTTTCTAAGTCCCAAGGACACTTTCAGAAAATCTTCCCCAGGCTCCTGGAAGCGTCCTCGGTACGCCTCCGGCGGCTGCCCCCGCCTGGAAGTCTGACACACGCCTGAAATTTTCAAAGTATGAAAATAATGCATTTTCATCCAAAATTCGACTTTCCGCCCGTGCCCCGCAAACTTTACCCACAGTTAGGTCACTGTCCTGGG
>NW_027508012.1:30000-32500 GCF_051348905.1 Ranitomeya variabilis | reverse complement strand
CGGCTCCCGGAAGCCAAAAACAGCTCGCCGGAAAATTTCAAAGTCCCAAGGACTCTTTCTTGAAAATCAATCCGGGGGCCATGGAAGTGTCCTCGGTACAACCTCAGAGCTTTCCCCCGCCTGGAAGTCTGACAGCGGTCTGACGTTTTTCAAAGTTTTGAGCTCTCTGTTTGTTCTCAAAGTCACAAAATCGCTTTTTTTCAGTTTTCCACCCAGCAGACCCAAACTTCACCCCCACTTAGGTCACTGTCTAGGGGCGCCTTACGACATATTGACGCCCCTTTAGGGTGGAAGTAGGGGAAATGGGTGATTTTTACACAAAATCGGAAATTTCTCAAAATTTTTCTAAGTGTCAAGGACTCTTCCAGAAAATCTCCCCCAGGCTCCTGGAAGCGTCCCCGGTACACCTCTGGCGGCTGCCCCCGCCTGGAAGTCCGACACACGCCTGAAATTTTCAAAGTATGAAAATACGCATTTTCATCCAAAAATTCAACTTTCCCCCCGTGCACCGCAAACTTCACCCCCACTTAGGTCACTGCCTTGGGGTGCCTTACAACATATTGACGCCCCCCTGGGGTGGAAGTAGGGGAAATGTGACATTTTTCACAAAATCGAGATTTTCTCAAAATTTTTCTAAGTGTCAAGGACTCTTCCAGAAAATCTCCCCCAGGCTCCTGGAAGCGTCCCCGGTACACCTCTGGCGGCTGCCCCCGCCTGGAAGTCCGACACACGCCTGAAATTTTCAAAGTATGAAAATACGCATTTTCATCCAAAAATTCAACTTTCCCCCCGTGCACCGCAAACTTCACCCCCACTTAGGTCACTGCCTTGGGGTGCCTTACAACATATTGACGCCCCCCTGGGGTGGAAGTAGGGGAAATGTGACATTTTTCACAAAATCGAGATTTTCTCAAAATTTTTCTAAGTGTCAAGGACTCTTCCAGAAAATCTCCCCCAGGCTCCTGGAAGCGTCCCCGGTACACCTCTGGCGGCTGCCCCCGCCTGGAAGTCCGACACACGCCTGAAATTTTCAAAGTATGAAAATACGCATTTTCATCCAAAAATTCAACTTTCCCCCCGTGCACCGCAAACTTCACCCCCACTTAGGTCACTGCCTTGGGGTGCCTTACAACATATTGACGCCCCCCTGGGGTGGAAGTAGGGGAAATGTGACATTTTTCACAAAATCGAGATTTTCTCAAAATTTTTCTAAGTGTCAAGGACTCTTCCAGAAAATCTCCCCCAGGCTCCTGGAAGCGTCCCCGGTACACCTCTGGCGGCTGCCCCCGCCTGGAAGTCCGACACACGCCTGAAATTTTCAAAGTATGAAAATACGCATTTTCATCCAAAAATTCAACTTTCCCCCCGTGCACCGCAAACTTCACCCCCACTTAGGTCACTGCCTTGGGGTGCCTTACAACATATTGACGCCCCCCTGGGGTGGAAGTAGGGGAAATGTGACATTTTTTCACAAAATCGAGATTTTCTCAAAATATTTCTAAGTCCCAAGGACACTTTCAGAAAATCTTCCCCAGGCTCCTGGAAGCGTCCCCGGTACGCCTCCGGCGGCTGCCCCCGCCTGGAAGTCTGACACACGCCTGAAATTTTCAAAGTATGAAAATACGCATTTTCATCCAAAAATTCGACTTTCCGCCCGTGCACCGCAAAATTCACCCTCATTTAGGTCACTGCCCTGGGGTGCTTTACAACATATTGACGCCCCCCTGGGGTGGAAGTAGGGGAAATGTGACATTTTTCACAAAATCGGAAATTTCTCAAAATTTTTCTAAGTCCCAAGGACACTTTCAGAAAATCTTCCCCAGGCTCCTGGAAGCGTCCTCGGTACGCCTCCGGCGGCTGCCCCCGCCTGGAAGTCTGACACACGCCTGAAATTTTCAAAGTATGAAAATAATGCATTTTCATCCAAAATTCGACTTTCCGCCCGTGCCCCGCAAACTTTACCCACAGTTAGGTCACTGTCCTGGGGTACCTCACAACATATTGACGCCCCCCTGGGGTGGAAGTAGGGGAAATGTGACATTTTTTCACAAAATCGAGATTTTCTCAAAATATTTCTAAGTCCCAAGGACACTTTCAGAAAATCTTCCCCAGGCTCCTGGAAGCGTCCTCGGTACGCCTCCAGCGGCTGCCCCCGCCTGGAAGTCTGACACACGCCTGGAATTTTCAAAGTATGAAAATAATGCATTTTCATCCAAAATTCGACTTTCCGCCCGTGCCCCGCAAACTTTACCCACAGTTAGGTCACTGTCCTGGGGTACCTCACAACATATTGACGCCCCCCTGTGGTGGAAGTAGGGGAAATGTGACATTTTTCACAAAATCGAGATTTTCTCAAAATATTTCTAAGTCCCAAGGACACTTTCATGAAATCTTCCCCAGGCTCCTGGAAGCGTCCCCGGTACGCCTCTGGCGGCTGCCCCCGCCTGGAAGTCCGACACACGCCTGAAATTTTCAAAGTATGAAAATACGCATTTTCATC
>NW_027508012.1:15000-20000 GCF_051348905.1 Ranitomeya variabilis | reverse complement strand
TCCACCGCGGGGGGTCCTCGACCCACCGGCGGACGGGCGCGAGGAGTGGGAGAGGGGGGCTGGCCGTCGGGGTCCGCCGCGGCTCCGGCACAAGCCCCAGCGACCCGGAGGTCAAGCGCGGGGCATGGTCGGCCTGGCCGTGTCGGCGTCGCCCTCCGGCGTAGTCCCTTGTCCCGGGCTCTTGCCCGTAACCTCAAAGGTGACCGACCGAGCGGCGTCTCCCCCCGAAGCCGTGTCTCGACTGTTGAGAACAGACGAAGTCCGGTGCGGCAATACGCCGGGTACTCCCTTCGCCAAACTCGTGCCCCCCTTCGATTCGTCTTTCCTTCTCCATCCTCCCTTCTCGCTCCGGGGCGTCCGCTTGGTCTCTCTCTCTCGCTCTCCCTCTCGCTCTCGCGCTCCCTGCCGAGCCGCCTCGGAGGACGGCGGACGAGGGGAAGGCGACGGCGTTCGGCCGCGGGGCACACCGCACGGTGAGAACCCACTCGCCCGCCTCCCCGCACGTCTGTCATCCCCCCACTATCGTAGGGGCTCGGGAAAAGACTGGAAAACGCGGAGCTCGGCGGTGGCGTGGAAGCGCCACCCACCGCCGCCGCTCTCGCCGATGCCCACCGCGGAGGCCGCCCTTCGGACGCTGGGGTGCGGCGCGGGCCTCCGCGGACGAGCTGCGCATCTGAAAGTCAAAGGGCCGCCCTCGGAGAAGATCGTTGTGCTGCCCCGCGCGGGGAGCGATTCGGACGGCGGGCCCCCACGCCGAGGTGGGTGGGCGCCCCTCCGTTCGCCCGTGCGGGTCGTCGGACCGCTGCCGTACCACGGTTCGGGTCAAACTCCCCACAGCTCGGCCGCCTCCGTCCGTAGACGGGAGGGCGACCGCCGGCGTGCGCGCCCAAGGACGAGTGCCTGAAACCCGGGGGGGGGTAACAGAGGAAGGAGACCGCCCGCCGTAAACCGACGCGGGCTCCAAAGCCCGGGCCGAGCGAGCGGCACCACCTCCCCACCCGGGAGCGCTGAGCCAGATCGATCGGAAGAAAGGGCAGGGGCTCGGGTGGAACCCCTGCCTCCGTTCTTCCCCTCGGGGGAGACGGGGAAGAAACGTGCCCCTGGAGTCCTGGAAGCGAGTGTCCGGCGCGCTCCGGGCGCCCTCGAGACGGAAGCCGGGTCGCGGTGCGATTCTCTCATAGGTCTCCCCGTTGGCGCGGAAGCGGGAGACATCCGACACAGAGAAACGCCGAGCCCGCTCCGAGGGGACAAAGTCAGAAGGAGCGATCCGCCCTCCCAGAGCCCTCCTGCGGACGAGGACTCTGGATCTGCCCCCCTTCTGACGACCGTCGCCCTCAGAGGACAGGAACCCACGTGGGGAGGGTCCGTTCGGGCTCGGGCGACCCAGGAAACGCGTCTCGGACTCGGGACGGACAACCGGCAAAAGTCCCCCTGGAGCCGCGGAAGCCTGGTCTCGGCGCGAGTGCGAACTTCCATGCAAAAGGGGGGTACTCGCCAAACCGCCTACCCGAGTCGAGGAACCACGAAAACAACGGATTTTGGTCGGGGCCGAGAGGTACCTCTCTCTCCTATATCCTGCAGCTGGTGTGCAAAACTGGGTATTTGCATGGTGAGACACCGACCCCCACTTTAAGGGAACAAAGTCAAAAAGTGTCCGACCTCCTGGAGCCGTGCGGCGGATCCGGCGGCCAGAAATTTCCTCATTCCGGTTCTATTTTTTTTTTTTTCGAATTTGCGAAATTTGGAGGCCAGGCGGCGTAGCTGGGACCTGGACTAGCTCGAAACACCCTGAACCGGTGAGCGGAATCGATTTCCCAAAGTTCTACGGCTCCCGGAAGCCAAAAACAGCTCGCCGGAAAATTTCAAAGTCCCAAGGACTCTTTCTTGAAAATCAATCCGGGGGCCATGGAAGTGTCCTCGGTACAACCTCAGAGCTTTCCCCCGCCTGGAAGTCTGACAGCGGTCTGACGTTTTTCAAAGTTTTGAGCTCTCTGTTTGTTCTCAAAGTCACAAAATCGCTTTTTTTCAGTTTTCCACCCAGCAGACCCAAACTTCACCCCCACTTAGGTCACTGTCTAGGGGCGCCTTACGACATATTGACGCCCCTTTAGGGTGGAAGTAGGGGAAATGGGTGATTTTTACACAAAATCGGAAATTTCTCAAAATTTTTCTAAGTGTCAAGGACTCTTCCAGAAAATCTCCCCCAGGCTCCTGGAAGCGTCCCCGGTACACCTCTGGCGGCTGCCCCCGCCTGGAAGTCCGACACACGCCTGAAATTTTCAAAGTATGAAAATACGCATTTTCATCCAAAAATTCAACTTTCCCCCCGTGCACCGCAAACTTCACCCCCACTTAGGTCACTGCCTTGGGGTGCCTTACAACATATTGACGCCCCCCTGGGGTGGAAGTAGGGGAAATGTGACATTTTTCACAAAATCGAGATTTTCTCAAAATTTTTCTAAGTGTCAAGGACTCTTCCAGAAAATCTCCCCCAGGCTCCTGGAAGCGTCCCCGGTACACCTCTGGCGGCTGCCCCCGCCTGGAAGTCCGACACACGCCTGAAATTTTCAAAGTATGAAAATACGCATTTTCATCCAAAAATTCAACTTTCCCCCCGTGCACCGCAAACTTCACCCCCACTTAGGTCACTGCCTTGGGGTGCCTTACAACATATTGACGCCCCCCTGGGGTGGAAGTAGGGGAAATGTGACATTTTTCACAAAATCGAGATTTTCTCAAAATTTTTCTAAGTGTCAAGGACTCTTCCAGAAAATCTCCCCCAGGCTCCTGGAAGCGTCCCCGGTACACCTCTGGCGGCTGCCCCCGCCTGGAAGTCCGACACACGCCTGAAATTTTCAAAGTATGAAAATACGCATTTTCATCCAAAAATTCAACTTTCCCCCCGTGCACCGCAAACTTCACCCCCACTTAGGTCACTGCCTTGGGGTGCCTTACAACATATTGACGCCCCCCTGGGGTGGAAGTAGGGGAAATGTGACATTTTTCACAAAATCGAGATTTTCTCAAAATTTTTCTAAGTGTCAAGGACTCTTCCAGAAAATCTCCCCCAGGCTCCTGGAAGCGTCCCCGGTACACCTCTGGCGGCTGCCCCCGCCTGGAAGTCCGACACACGCCTGAAATTTTCAAAGTATGAAAATACGCATTTTCATCCAAAAATTCAACTTTCCCCCCGTGCACCGCAAACTTCACCCCCACTTAGGTCACTGCCTTGGGGTGCCTTACAACATATTGACGCCCCCCTGGGGTGGAAGTAGGGGAAATGTGACATTTTTCACAAAATCGAGATTTTCTCAAAATTTTTCTAAGTGTCAAGGACTCTTCCAGAAAATCTCCCCCAGGCTCCTGGAAGCGTCCCCGGTACACCTCTGGCGGCTGCCCCCGCCTGGAAGTCCGACACACGCCTGAAATTTTCAAAGTATGAAAATACGCATTTTCATCCAAAAATTCAACTTTCCCCCCGTGCACCGCAAACTTCACCCCCACTTAGGTCACTGCCTTGGGGTGCCTTACAACATATTGACGCCCCCCTGGGGTGGAAGTAGGGGAAATGTGACATTTTTCACAAAATCGAGATTTTCTCAAAATTTTTCTAAGTGTCAAGGACTCTTCCAGAAAATCTCCCCCAGGCTCCTGGAAGCGTCCCCGGTACACCTCTGGCGGCTGCCCCCGCCTGGAAGTCCGACACACGCCTGAAATTTTCAAAGTATGAAAATACGCATTTTCATCCAAAAATTCAACTTTCCCCCCGTGCACCGCAAACTTCACCCCCACTTAGGTCACTGCCTTGGGGTGCCTTACAACATATTGACGCCCCCCTGGGGTGGAAGTAGGGGAAATGTGACATTTTTTCACAAAATCGAGATTTTCTCAAAATATTTCTAAGTCCCAAGGACACTTTCAGAAAATCTTCCCCAGGCTCCTGGAAGCGTCCCCGGTACGCCTCCGGCGGCTGCCCCCGCCTGGAAGTCTGACACACGCCTGAAATTTTCAAAGTATGAAAATACGCATTTTCATCCAAAAATTCGACTTTCCGCCCGTGCACCGCAAAATTCACCCTCATTTAGGTCACTGCCCTGGGGTGCTTTACAACATATTGACGCCCCCCTGGGGTGGAAGTAGGGGAAATGTGACATTTTTCACAAAATCGGAAATTTCTCAAAATTTTTCTAAGTCCCAAGGACACTTTCAGAAAATCTTCCCCAGGCTCCTGGAAGCGTCCTCGGTACGCCTCCGGCGGCTGCCCCCGCCTGGAAGTCTGACACACGCCTGAAATTTTCAAAGTATGAAAATAATGCATTTTCATCCAAAATTCGACTTTCCGCCCGTGCCCCGCAAACTTTACCCACAGTTAGGTCACTGTCCTGGGGTACCTCACAACATATTGACGCCCCCCTGGGGTGGAAGTAGGGGAAATGTGACATTTTTTCACAAAATCGAGATTTTCTCAAAATATTTCTAAGTCCCAAGGACACTTTCAGAAAATCTTCCCCAGGCTCCTGGAAGCGTCCTCGGTACGCCTCCAGCGGCTGCCCCCGCCTGGAAGTCTGACACACGCCTGGAATTTTCAAAGTATGAAAATAATGCATTTTCATCCAAAATTCGACTTTCCGCCCGTGCCCCGCAAACTTTACCCACAGTTAGGTCACTGTCCTGGGGTACCTCACAACATATTGACGCCCCCCTGTGGTGGAAGTAGGGGAAATGTGACATTTTTCACAAAATCGAGATTTTCTCAAAATATTTCTAAGTCCCAAGGACACTTTCATGAAATCTTCCCCAGGCTCCTGGAAGCGTCCCCGGTACGCCTCTGGCGGCTGCCCCCGCCTGGAAGTCCGACACACGCCTGAAATTTTCAAAGTATGAAAATACGCATTTTCATCCAAAAATTCAACTTTCCCCCCGTGCACCGCAAACTTCACCCGCATTTAGGTCACTGCCCTGGGGTGCTTTACAACATATTGACGCCCCCCTGTGGTGGA
>NW_027508012.1:0-5000 GCF_051348905.1 Ranitomeya variabilis | reverse complement strand
GCTGCTGGGGAGAGGGGCCAGGGCGTGGGGGGGCCTGTGCGGCGCCGCCGTCTGGCTTAGACCTGCCTCCACCGCGGGGGGTCCTCGACCCACCGGCGGACGGGCGCGAGGAGTGGGAGAGGGGGGCTGGCCGTCGGGGTCCGCCGCGGCTCCGGCACAAGCCCCAGCGACCCGGAGGTCAAGCGCGGGGCATGGTCGGCCTGGCCGTGTCGGCGTCGCCCTCCGGCGTAGTCCCTTGTCCCGGGCTCTTGCCCGTAACCTCAAAGGTGACCGACCGAGCGGCGTCTCCCCCCGAAGCCGTGTCTCGACTGTTGAGAACAGACGAAGTCCGGTGCGGCAATACGCCGGGTACTCCCTTCGCCAAACTCGTGCCCCCCTTCGATTCGTCTTTCCTTCTCCATCCTCCCTTCTCGCTCCGGGGCGTCCGCTTGGTCTCTCTCTCTCGCTCTCCCTCTCGCTCTCGCGCTCCCTGCCGAGCCGCCTCGGAGGACGGCGGACGAGGGGAAGGCGACGGCGTTCGGCCGCGGGGCACACCGCACGGTGAGAACCCACTCGCCCGCCTCCCCGCACGTCTGTCATCCCCCCACTATCGTAGGGGCTCGGGAAAAGACTGGAAAACGCGGAGCTCGGCGGTGGCGTGGAAGCGCCACCCACCGCCGCCGCTCTCGCCGATGCCCACCGCGGAGGCCGCCCTTCGGACGCTGGGGTGCGGCGCGGGCCTCCGCGGACGAGCTGCGCATCTGGAAGTCAAAGGGCCGCCCTCGGAGAAGATCGTTGTGCTGCCCCGCGCGGGGAGCGATTCGGACGGCGGGCCCCCACGCCGAGGTGGGTGGGCGCCCCTCCGTTCGCCCGTGCGGGTCGTCGGACCGCTGCCGTACCACGGTTCGGGTCAAACTCCCCACAGCTCGGCCGCCTCCGTCCGTAGACGGGAGGGCGACCGCCGGCGTGCGCGCCCAAGGACGAGTGCCTGAAACCCGGGGGGGGGTAACAGAGGAAGGAGACCGCCCGCCGTAAACCGACGCGGGCTCCAAAGCCCGGGCCGAGCGAGCGGCACCACCTCCCCACCCGGGAGCGCTGAGCCAGATCGATCGGAAGAAAGGGCAGGGGCTCGGGTGGAACCCCTGCCTCCGTTCTTCCCCTCGGGGGAGACGGGGAAGAAACGTGCCCCTGGAGTCCTGGAAGCGAGTGTCCGGCGCGCTCCGGGCGCCCTCGAGACGGAAGCCGGGTCGCGGTGCGATTCTCTCATAGGTCTCCCCGTTGGCGCGGAAGCGGGAGACATCCGACACAGAGAAACGCCGAGCCCGCTCCGAGGGGACAAAGTCAGAAGGAGCGATCCGCCCTCCCAGAGCCCTCCTGCGGACGAGGACTCTGGATCTGCCCCCCTTCTGACGACCGTCGCCCTCAGAGGGAACCCACGTGGGGAGGGTCCGTTCGGGCTCGGGCGACCCAGGAAACGCGTCTCGGACTCGGGACGGACAACCGGCAAAAGTCCCCCTGGAGCCGCGGAAGCCTGGTCTCGGCGCGAGTGCGAACTTCCATGCAAAAGGGGGGTACTCGCCAAACCGCCTACCCGAGTCGAGGAACCACGAAAACAACGGATTTTGGTCGGGGCCGAGAGGTACCTCTCTCTCCTATATCCTGCAGCTGGTGTGCAAAACTGGGTATTTGCATGGTGAGACACCGACCCCCACTTTAAGGGAACAAAGTCAAAAAGTGTCCGACCTCCTGGAGCCGTGCGGCGGATCCGGCGGCCAGAAATTTCCTCATTCCGGTTCTATTTTTTTTTTTTTCGAATTTGCGAAATTTGGAGGCCAGGCGGCGTAGCTGGGACCTGGACTAGCTCGAAACACCCTGAACCGGTGAGCGGAATCGATTTCCCAAAGTTCTACGGCTCCCGGAAGCCAAAAACAGCTCGCCGGAAAATTTCAAAGTCCCAAGGACTCTTTCTTGAAAATCAATCCGGGGGCCATGGAAGTGTCCTCGGTACAACCTCAGAGCTTTCCCCCGCCTGGAAGTCTGACAGCGGTCTGACGTTTTTCAAAGTTTTGAGCTCTCTGTTTGTTCTCAAAGTCACAAAATCGCTTTTTTTCAGTTTTCCACCCAGCAGACCCAAACTTCACCCCCACTTAGGTCACTGTCTAGGGGCGCCTTACGACATATTGACGCCCCTTTAGGGTGGAAGTAGGGGAAATGGGTGATTTTTACACAAAATCGGAAATTTCTCAAAATTTTTCTAAGTGTCAAGGACTCTTCCAGAAAATCTCCCCCAGGCTCCTGGAAGCGTCCCCGGTACACCTCTGGCGGCTGCCCCCGCCTGGAAGTCCGACACACGCCTGAAATTTTCAAAGTATGAAAATACGCATTTTCATCCAAAAATTCAACTTTCCCCCCGTGCACCGCAAACTTCACCCCCACTTAGGTCACTGCCTTGGGGTGCCTTACAACATATTGACGCCCCCCTGGGGTGGAAGTAGGGGAAATGTGACATTTTTCACAAAATCGAGATTTTCTCAAAATTTTTCTAAGTGTCAAGGACTCTTCCAGAAAATCTCCCCCAGGCTCCTGGAAGCGTCCCCGGTACACCTCTGGCGGCTGCCCCCGCCTGGAAGTCCGACACACGCCTGAAATTTTCAAAGTATGAAAATACGCATTTTCATCCAAAAATTCAACTTTCCCCCCGTGCACCGCAAACTTCACCCCCACTTAGGTCACTGCCTTGGGGTGCCTTACAACATATTGACGCCCCCCTGGGGTGGAAGTAGGGGAAATGTGACATTTTTCACAAAATCGAGATTTTCTCAAAATTTTTCTAAGTGTCAAGGACTCTTCCAGAAAATCTCCCCCAGGCTCCTGGAAGCGTCCCCGGTACACCTCTGGCGGCTGCCCCCGCCTGGAAGTCCGACACACGCCTGAAATTTTCAAAGTATGAAAATACGCATTTTCATCCAAAAATTCAACTTTCCCCCCGTGCACCGCAAACTTCACCCCCACTTAGGTCACTGCCTTGGGGTGCCTTACAACATATTGACGCCCCCCTGGGGTGGAAGTAGGGGAAATGTGACATTTTTCACAAAATCGAGATTTTCTCAAAATTTTTCTAAGTGTCAAGGACTCTTCCAGAAAATCTCCCCCAGGCTCCTGGAAGCGTCCCCGGTACACCTCTGGCGGCTGCCCCCGCCTGGAAGTCCGACACACGCCTGAAATTTTCAAAGTATGAAAATACGCATTTTCATCCAAAAATTCAACTTTCCCCCCGTGCACCGCAAACTTCACCCCCACTTAGGTCACTGCCTTGGGGTGCCTTACAACATATTGACGCCCCCTGGGGTGGAAGTAGGGGAAATGTGACATTTTTTTCACAAAATCGAGATTTTCTCAAAATATTTCTAAGTCCCAAGGACACTTTCAGAAAATCTTCCCCAGGCTCCTGGAAGCGTCCCCGGTACGCCTCCGGCGGCTGCCCCCGCCTGGAAGTCTGACACACGCCTGAAATTTTCAAAGTATGAAAATACGCATTTTCATCCAAAAATTCGACTTTCCGCCCGTGCACCGCAAAATTCACCCTCATTTAGGTCACTGCCCTGGGGTGCTTTACAACATATTGACGCCCCCCTGGGGTGGAAGTAGGGGAAATGTGACATTTTTCACAAAATCGGAAATTTCTCAAAATTTTTCTAAGTCCCAAGGACACTTTCAGAAAATCTTCCCCAGGCTCCTGGAAGCGTCCTCGGTACGCCTCCGGCGGCTGCCCCCGCCTGGAAGTCTGACACACGCCTGAAATTTTCAAAGTATGAAAATAATGCATTTTCATCCAAAATTCGACTTTCCGCCCGTGCCCCGCAAACTTTACCCACAGTTAGGTCACTGTCCTGGGGTACCTCACAACATATTGACGCCCCCCTGGGGTGGAAGTAGGGGAAATGTGACATTTTTCACAAAATCGAGATTTTCTCAAAATATTTCTAAGTCCCAAGGACACTTTCAGAAAATCTTCCCCAGGCTCCTGGAAGCGTCCTCGGTACGCCTCCAGCGGCTGCCCCCGCCTGGAAGTCTGACACACGCCTGGAATTTTCAAAGTATGAAAATAATGCATTTTCATCCAAAATTCGACTTTCCGCCCGTGCCCCGCAAACTTTACCCACAGTTAGGTCACTGTCCTGGGGTACCTCACAACATATTGACGCCCCCCTGTGGTGGGAAGTAGGGGAAATGTGACATTTTTCACAAAATCGAGATTTTCTCAAAATATTTCTAAGTCCCAAGGACACTTTCATGAAATCTTCCCCAGGCTCCTGGAAGCGTCCCCGGTACGCCTCTGGCGGCTGCCCCCGCCTGGAAGTCCGACACACGCCTGAAATTTTCAAAGTATGAAAATACGCATTTTCATCCAAAAATTCAACTTTCCCCCCGTGCACCGCAAACTTCACCCGCATTTAGGTCACTGCCCTGGGGTGCTTTACAACATATTGACGCCCCCCTGTGGTGGAAGTAGGGGAAATGTGACATTTTTTCACAAAATCGAGATTTTCTCAAAATATTTCTAAGTCCCAAGGACACTTTCAGAAAATCTTCCCCAGGCTCCTGGAAGCGTCCCCGGTACGCCTCTGGCGGCTGCCCCCGCCTGGAAGTCCGACACACGCCTGAAATTTTCAAAGTATGAAAATACGCATTTTCATCCAAAAATTCAACTTTCCCCCCGTGCACCGCAAACTTTACCCGCATTTAGGTCACTGCCCTTGGGTGCTTTACAACATATTGACGCCCCCCCTGTGGTGGTAGTAGGGGAAATGTGACATTTTTCACAAAATCGAGATTTTCTAAAAATTGCACTAAGTCCCAAGGACTCTTCCAGAAAATCTTCCCCGGGCTCCTGGAAGCGTCCCAGGTACACCTCCGGCGGCTGCCCCCGCCTGGAAGTCTGACACACGCCTGAAATTTTTAAAGTATGAAAATACGCATTTTCATCCAAAAATTCAACTTTCCCCCCGTGCACCGCAAAC